>NC_048218.1:148631757-148690301 GCF_002007445.2 Ailuropoda melanoleuca | reverse complement strand
GTGTATGTCTGAGTCACTAGTTAGAATTTGGAGGAATCAACACCTGGCAACTCTAAAGGCACCACCAATGGCAACAGCCACCCAGCACCCCCCCCACAGAAGACCTCTAATCCTTGAGAATCCATCACTTCTGGGAGCTTTAGAGTCATCCTCCAATCCGTCAGTGATAAAAGGCATGTTCCTGAAAATGCAGAACCGTAAATCTTAAAGTGCTTTTGATCAGACTTGGGGCACTAGGCCAGCTGCTTGGCACCGGTAGTCTCCTTATTTTAGGCTGTGTCACTAGACTTTGCTCACACAAACAAATTGAAACTAAAATCCTCTCATGAGAATTCTGTTCTTTGCTACCCTAGTAAAAAGTAGTTGTAAATTTGTTACTTAAAAATATTTCTGATAGTATTGGTTATAAAACACAATGATACACAACAATTTTAAATTAAGGATTGTTATCTTTATGCTCCCAATCCCTGAAATCAGTCTTTGGTATGCATGTTACTCCTGAGAAAAGCCTCCTGTAGTCACCAGCTTTTCAGGATCCAATTCTGGCTTTAAGATACTCAATTTTTGTCTTCTATAAACTAGGTAAATAGAAATCATCTTTATGCACATTAATGTTTTTAAATTTTGTATTTTTAATGCATCTACTAATTTGCATTTTATTTAAATAAAAATGTAAAGATAAATAAGTATAAATAGGTAAATAGAGTGATAATTGAATAAATATCAATAAATACCTGAAACTGGTACAGCAACCAAGTTTTTCAAAGACTTATTAACCCAGCCATTTGAATTTGCTTCAGGCTAAAACTTTGCAAAGTTGATGATGGAGATGCATATTGCTTTTCCAAAGAGCTGTTTATATTGGTTAAGCTGCTTCTTATATGTAAAACGGTGGGGAAAAGGGAAAAGACAGAACACTTTCTCAGGCTTCTCATGATTTTTTTTAATCTATGCTGTGCAAAAATATGGCTTACAGTTTATTGCTGAAATGTAGGAACATGAAGATTCCCAATCCACAGTTTTGAACTTAACAAGTATCTCAATTACTTGCAGAATAATTACTTCCAGAACTTCAATACTATTCTATTGATAGTTATACCCCTTCTACTCATGCAGAGAAATTCTAACAAGAGCCAGGGACTCAAAAATGCCCAACTGAAACCATGCCATGGCAATGCATTGTTTTTATCGTAAGTAGATAAACCAGTAATTTGTATCATTTTTCTTCAATGAGGCAAGAAGTTGCAATAATTACTTCTTCATAATAATTTCAATTTTACTAAAATGTTTCTGAAAAGAGCAATAGGTAATGACACACCCATGTTTGCATCAAGTGCTATCTATTTCCCCCTTTTTGTTTTGTTTTTTCTGTATCTTAGCAAAGGGGTGAAATTGTATTTAAGATTCTAGAGGTCATTTTCTTAGGGCAACTTAAAATATAATTTATCCAAATAACAAATAGATTTCTAGCATATTTAAAACTTAACTAACCAGTTTGTTAAAGCAACAAGTTGGTCTAGTAAAGTTTTAATCTAAACCTTAGAACCTTCATATTCATCATGATCCTTGTCTAGAACAGGAAGAGTATATTGGATACAAAATCCTGTATCATCATGACTTTTCTATAGTACAGATGGAGGTGTTGATGATGTAGCAATTTGGGAAAAGTGTGTACAGGGCCAGAAAAAAAGAGTACTGAAAGTTTGGATTTTAAAAAACTGAAATTCTCGTTAGAACTTTACTACATTTTCTTTTTCTTTTAAAGAAAAACTACAAAAAGGTAATTCAATTCATTGGATGTTAGTTAGCTATGCTCTGTATGTTTATAAAAATGTAAAAGCAACATTTCATGGGGAGGTTAGAAAGCAGGGCAGATGGGTGGAGACTGAAGTGTATTTTTATTTCGATAATCTTGAATTTTGAATTAAAAAAGGACAGATTAGGGGTGCCTGGGTGGCTCAGTGGGTTAAGCGTCTGCCTTCTGCTCAGGTCATGACCCCCAGGGTCCTGAGATAGAGCCCCACATTGTGCTCCTTGTTCAGGGGAGCCTGCTTCTCCCTCTCCCTCTGCCTGCTGCTCCCCCTGCTTGAGCTCTCTCTCTCCCTGTTAAATAAATAAATAAATAAATAAATAAATAAATAAATAAAATCTTTAAAAAAATAAAATGAAATAAAAAATAAAAATAAAAAATAAAAAAAGGACAGATTAGACCACGTAATGGAAGTCACAGTCCACTAATCAAATGATCCTAAAAAAATGTTTTAAATATCTTCCCCTTTTCATTTATTCTCCTTTTTGTTAAGCACAACTAACTTCTAAGTGATCATTTTGATAAATAAATCCCAGAATAACAAGATTTATCTGTAGCAAATATGTCCCACAGCGGGAACTCATGAAGCATTTATTGCCTGTTGTGCCAGAGAGAGTCTGTTCCAACATTAGCTTCGAAATTCCATGGCAAATTAATTAATACATTGATAGAAATGGTTGTCTAGATATATTGGAGAATTTTGAGAGATGGACATTTAACAGAATGATGTCTTCAATTTGCAGTGGAAGGCTCTCTTTAGTCAAATCAGTTGCTGAGTTCTCACTTTAGAACTCTGTGGTCTTGTCTCCCTGTAGTACTTCGATTATTTTCTATATGAAAACATACTTATCCCTATGCAGCATGAAGGGAAGATGAAAATGGGTTAGTGTTTTAATTTGGCTTCTTTGGTTAACCTTTGAGACTCTTCATACCTCAATCCCCCATTTGTGACTTTAAAAATAGGTTACCTTGCATATTTTTTCTGCTGTTTATTTTGCTGGGATTACATACAGTAATTACGTTTTAAAAGAAAGCTTACTCTCTATAAACAATGCTATATAGATAAGTTGATCCCATTTGGTATAAGCAAATCAGACACCAAAGTCCTTCACTGCTACTGTAATTTTCTCAGCTGAGTGATTACAGTAGAATCAGAGAAAGTCAGCCAAAAAAATTACCTTCCTCTCGATCTCCCAGCTAAATAAAGACTCTGCACAGGAAAAAAAAAAATAGTTATAATATCTCAGAAACCTCAGTCATCTCTTCTGCTCACTGATTTTTTTGGTATTGTTGAATCACTAGAACAACAGTAAACCAAAAATGTGTGCAATGCTGTATGCCAAAACTGCTTCCCAGGCTTGAGATTGAAACCCCTAAGTTGTTTTGACTGAGCAACTAATAGCAATTTAGATAGTTCTGTACAAATTTAGAGACATGAGATGCAAAACCATTACTGTATTCCAGCACATTCTTCTTGTCAGAACCACTTAAATCACCATCTTACACAAGCACATATTGAAACTCAACTTTAAGCATTTTATTTTTATGTACATTTCATTTTGTCCAGAAATAAAATATCTAAATACAGACAGAGTGTAATGTTGTATATGTATAGCTTTCAACAATACTTGAGCTGAATAAATGCTTTGTACATTGTTTGTCTTTTTAATGGACGTCACAGCTACATTGATAAAATGGATTCCTCATATCCTTTTTTTTCTTTTTTTAACCAATAACAAGCAGAGACAAGTACAAGTTAATATTAATAAGCAGCTCAAATAACACTTGGTTAAACTATGTACAATACAAACCATTCATACAAATGAAGACTAGGATATTGAATTTGTTACAATATGTGTAGTAAAGATAAGACAGACACTTATAACTTACATGGTGTCTGTCAGGCATTTCCCTTCTTATATAATGATCAGAACTCGTTTTAAGCAGCCTTAGCTGGTCTCAATTTTGCGAAAGTCCAATGACTGGTGATGAAAGCTGTAATCCAGTTCTGCCCACATGTAAATTCCAAATGTTTGCTCATCTTTACTGAAACAGGCTCCCTCCATAGAAAAAAGAGCCATCTTATATTACCTTGAATGTGCCTACTGTATGCTGGAAAAAGTTACTACACTGTTGTGTTCATAAAGTAAAGAATACTGAGCTCTAAAGACACATTTTTTTTCCATTTTAACAAGCATATATTCCTACAGTAGTATTTACCAGTACAGCTACTCCAAGCAGTAGGAATGCATGAATGGGATTATTAATTAGCATGTACTCAAGACTTTTAAAAGAGATTTCCATAACAGCAAGTGTTAGAAACCATTCACTGTCTAGTTAATCCTTTTGCTTGATGATAGTTTATCCTAAACCATTATGAGTCAGACAATGAAAGCCCTCTTGACAGGAATCGTGACAGATGCAAGCTGAAATGTATATGAATGCGTGTTTGTGTACATCTATGTGTGAGAGCATGTCTTCAAGTGTGCCTTTAAAATCTGTGGTGATTTACAACTATACTGAGAGATGAAGCTGACTGGGCAGAAATTACATCAGATTGTTTTCCACTAGCATATTTGCAGCCAGTTGACGAGAGCAGCAGTGTAGACACATTCCAGGCAACAGATTTGACCTTCTTCTTTGAGGTAACAGCCCTGTCATATGACCTTTAATTCCTCAGGCTTCAGTCTCACCCATGTTCATCCTCATCCAGAGGGGAAGTAAGGTGTGTCGCTGTGGTAGTTGTAGTCGGGGCACACTTTCTGTACTAGTTTATAATCTGTACTATAAAAGGAAATGTAAATACAGATCACCTTAAAGGGCTTGGAGCAGAGCCAGGATACATGACTTTGGGTCTGCTCCTGGTAACAGGTTTTTGAAGGATCATAGTTGCAGAGTGTGTTCTTGGTAGCCTTGTCAACCTTTTCATATTCAATGCGACAGTTAAAGGACTTGGAATCTTTGGCATCAATCACGGTTTGTTGTGCCAAGTCGAATTCCACTATTTTTGTAGGGGGCACCAAGCTGACAGATACATTCCCTTGACCAGTGGAATTATGCCTGAAATAAACACTAAATGTCCCATTGCCATGATCTACAATTTTCCCAGTTATCAACAGGTTTAGCTTCACTGTTTTGATGTTGGAATGAAAATCACCCCATCCAAACATTTTCTTAAACTTGCCCGTCTTAACAATGGGCCTTCTCTTGGCCCTGGGCCGAGGCTCTTGAAGATCTGTGGAGTTCCTCAGCCAGTCCCAAAGGTCTTGTTCAGAATAAGGTTCTGGGGTGTCATATCGCAGGTCTAAATCTGTATCGTTTTCTTTGCCACGAAAAGTCTGTGACAGGAGACGGCTGATAGACAAGTCTTTGCTGCTTTCTGTCCATATGTGCTTTAGTGTGGATTTGCTGCTTCCTGATTTTAGAAGTTCTGACTTTCCACCATTCGTTAAATTGGCACATGTGACCTGAAAATGGAACAGAAAAATGGTATTTACATCTCCGTATCTGAGAACACCCAACACATAGATCCAAGCCCTTTCTCAGAGGCTCGGAATTAAATGAGGACACTTCACTTAAATTACCTTCAGCATCTGGCCAATATTTATCTATTAAGACATGATAAAATACCACTTCTATTTTTATATAAGATGAGGGAGAGGAGCTGTAGGTGGATAAAGACTACTAAACATGACTGAAAGACTATATAAAAACATTGACTTTGACGAGGAAGAGGCCACCTAACATGAGCAAAGCAAACTGAATTCAAACAGAAATCAAACCAAAGTAGTTATTTCTTAGCACCAAAATCCAAACACCTTTAAAATAAAAATTTTACAAATCATTGTTATTTTTCTGCTTCAAAATTACCATAAGTTTTAAAACTGTACGATTCTCAGAAATACATCAACCGAAATCCTAAAGATCTTTGGTAATTTGTGCCACAGTGCTATTAGATAAGTCAGTTCTGCAAAGAGACTCTAGTATGTTTTAACTGGTCAAAACAAAACATGTTTATTATTATCTATTATTAGCATGGAACATATTGTATAAGGCATAATGTTTTTATCTTAAGGGACTTAAAATGTGGTCTAGGAAAAGGGACATAAATTAAAACATCTAATACACAACGTCTTGGAGAGAACTGTCAATCTAGAGAATCAAACAACACATGGTCAATGACCAAAAGTTCAGGTTGGATTGTGAGAGTCACATTCAGAAACCATCCTCCTGGGACCCTGGTCTTGTCTCTTTGGGAAGATTTAGATCCCCAACTAGACCAGGGATTCAGAGGAACCCTAAATCTAACTGACTGACCAAGCACACAAATCTGTACTTGACAAATTAACAAGCATTGTCTTTAGCATAGCTCCTATATTTATGCCTTAGCACAGAAGAAATAAAAGAAAGAAATGAGTATCTACAATGCACTCATTAGCCTAAAGTTAAAGCAATGACCTCTGATCCTGACAGGGAAGGCTCAAGGACAGTTGGGAAGACAGCCAAGAACTCACAAGAATCAAAACAGCCAATACAAAAAACAAAAACAAACAAACAAACAAAAAACCCTTTTAAGATGTAGACTGACTGCCTACGGGGTAAGTCTGCCAAAGAGAGTCCCTCGCTGCCCATTAGGAAGCCAGGTTTCACAACAAACCTCCATCTCCAGTCCTATCTCAGACATGAGCCTGACTACCACTCAGCATCCTCTTTTGGACCCGCTATTCCCCTTCCAAACTGCTCTCAAAATAAGAGGCCATTGCTGAAAAGCTTTTTAATTCAGGTCTACTAGGAATCAGAACTGCATCCTAGAGGTCTTTCTGTAGACTTAGGCATGAAGGCCTAAGGTACAACCCTGGCCTGAGAATAGCCTTTTACTCTGTCACTTGTGCTTAAAGGACTCTATCCCAATCCCTAGGGAGTTAGGGCATAAACTTTAGAGTCAGTCTCCCTGGAATCTATGCTAAGCTCTGCCACTGCCAAGCTGTGTACCCTTGGTCAAGTCATTTAACATCCCTCTACCTCAGTTTCTTACATCTGCAAAGTGAGGGTAACAATGGTGACTCCCTTATAGGGTAGCTGAGATATGGAAATAGTTCAAATAATTTAGCTATCTTTACAAATCCCAAGCTGCTGTGTGAAGACAACTAGAGAAAGAAGGTCACCAAATAGTACATATGGAGGTCTGTTTTGAGGGTAGCTTTGTTCTTGATTACATAGCCAAGTACTCAGAACTTTCATGGGATGGGTTTCCCCAGTGACATACCTGCAAGAGGCGTTGTTAATCTAAACTGGAACAAAGTCACTTAGATCTAGTAATCTTGCCTTTTCACAGATTCCTCAGGATCAATGAGCTTTCCCACTGCCAGCTGGCAAATAGTCTTATCTCTACCCAGTTCAAATTGAGACAATGTGAGTGGAATGAAGCCATTCCCACCTGGGAAAAACTACCAGCTGAAGCTGGTCTCTTCCCAGTAATGCTAAGCTTAAGAAACCCTGCAAGTTTAGTCCCACACGAACTCATTGCCTCTGAGAGAAAATGGATTTATACCTCATGACTGCACTGTGAAAAAACAAGATTATGCTATTGGGTAGGCTAACACGAAACCACTGTCACCATTTCAAGCCACTAGCCTGGGTCCAGTTGCAACTGCTATGATCTTCAAGGCAACTGTGATGTCTTTATAGAAAGATCCAGAAGGCCATTGTGCACAGAAGTTAATAGAGGAGAGACAAACACCGACCAATAGAGAATCAGACCCTGGGGATGGGATGAGATACAGAAATAATGCATGGATTGTGGTGGAGGTGCCACATCTAAGGGAAGTAAAGATCGCCCACCTGCACACAGTCTCTAAACTCTTAAACATATCACCCAACCAAAATAAACAAACTTGGGGCAAATACAGGGAATTGAAAAAAGTTTGCATTTGCTGCTGAATTTCCTTTTTGTTTTTAATTTAAATTCAATTAGACAAGGTATAGTACAACATTAGTTTTTGATATAATGTTCAATGATTCATTAGCTGAGTATAATGCCCTGTGTTCATCATATCATGTGCCCTCTTTAATGCCCATCTTTATTTTAGTGCTAGGTATTTCCCTTTCCGTTCTCCTCAACCCTTGAATTGGTCTCTCTCCTCTTTCCCCCTGAACCCAAACTGTTCCCTGTTTGCGAATTCCTTTCATGCCAAAACATTCCAGAAATGGATCCAAGCAATGTGTGAGCAGTAATAGCAAAGTGGCTGCCTTATCAAAAGTCAATTTGTTTTTTAACAAGGACTAAATATTAAGTCTTAACAGGATGAAATTGAGAAGGAAATATCCTTCTGGGAGGGGGTGATGCATAGAAATGTATGAGTTTTCTTAAGGGAAAAGCATGAAATTTCCTACATATCCTCTCTGCATGATAATAAAGCCGGTCCTCTATGGGAGAATTTTTACTATAAAATGAAAGATATAATCCTTAGTAGTTCCACAGTTAATATTATATCATTATAATTTAAAAAACAAAACAAAAACAACTACAGTTCTACTGATTCACTGAAAGACGTGCATTTCAAAATAACTTTTTCTATAACAGTAGCTATAGTATAAAATTTAAAAAAAACATTAATTTATAAGAG
Organism: Ailuropoda melanoleuca; assembly: GCF_002007445.2. Taxonomy (NCBI): domain Eukaryota; kingdom Metazoa; phylum Chordata; class Mammalia; order Carnivora; family Ursidae; genus Ailuropoda; species Ailuropoda melanoleuca. The sequence continues at coordinate 148,681,865 of NC_048218.1, read as the reverse complement.
TAGTACAGATCTTTTAGCTTGGGAGTTTATTTTTTGTGTATTTGTTTGTTTTATTTTGTCTCAATGAAATCTAATTGATTGGTCAAACATTCAGATCTCCACTTGCTTGATTAAATAAATGTTGTCCTTAACACAGCCTCTATATGCCTAGTACATATGAATTACAAGAAATAAATGCATGTTCTCTTCTCTCATTTTTACCTGGAATTACCTAAATAGTTTGCCATTCTTTGGGTGACAAGAAAAGTAAATATAGGCATGTATTTGATTTTGGTACTTATATCTCAGCATCAACACAGTTGACTAGGAGAGGGGCTGTAATGAGATGCATCCATGGTGCACTGGCTCATGAAGCAGTAATGAATTGCCCCCCCCAAAAAAGGAAGTAAAAGGGAATTAGGGTGCAATCCACCAGCAGCATATGAGGAGTGAAAGGAAAAAATTGTGGAAGTAGGAGATAGGATTTTAAAGAGCCAATCTATTCAAAAAGGATGCTAAGCCTGACAGGCAGATAAACCTCTGAATTTGGGGTAGAACAGAAATTTAGTTCTAAATGATACTCTCCACAGCTGTAGTGATTATGAGTGTGAGTTCTGGAGCTAGATGGCTTGAATCCCAATCTACGCCGTTATCTGTAACAGCTATATGATGTAGGCAAGTGGCTCAACTTGTTTACACTTACGTTTTTCTCTTCTAGAGAACAGGAGAAGAAGCCCACCTCCCTCATAGAGCTGCTGTGTGAATCAAATAGGACACTCCATTTAAAGCACTAAGAGCAGTGCCTGGGCCATGGTGAGTGTTCAACATTATTATTACTATTAACATCCTCAAATATTTTAACCTCTGAATCTCACTGGATAATATTTTTTGTAAATGAATAATAATATGACATGAAAGCAGAACAATATTTTTATAAGAAACTCTCCCTTTTACATAACCAAAATTCTGAAGTAAATAATTAAAAAAGAAAGCATATGCTTTTGAAAGTTCTGCTGTGACAACCAGAGAATATGGCAAGTTCAGTAGATAGTAAAACTCAAGTCAACAAAGAATGAGCATAAGTTCAGCCATTAAACTGCTCAACTACCAAATGCAATGCATTATTTGTAATGCGAAAGCCTTCCAGTGGTGCTGTCAAGAAACCTCTCCAAGAACATCTCAGTTTGAGTACAGAATCAAAGCAGGTTTCAGCTGTAACTATCAACAGCATAGTCTTGAGTACTCTTATTTCTCTCTTCCCTTCCCTTTCACTGAGGTGAGAAGAGAAGCAGGGCAATGTCTGAAAGAGAATATCAATCATGAAAAACCAAGAAGGGTCCTCAGGAAAATCCCTAGACCTGTTGAGCATAAGCAATCGGATTTATTTTGTTTTATTAGTTCAATAACTATATAGTGAGACTCTGCTAATATTGAGTTAAATAATAGGAATACAGAGCTAAATAAAACATGGTCCTTGCCCTCAAGAAGTTCACAGTCTAACGGGGAAATCAATTAAGCAAGTAACAATGTGATGTGACTAACACTATGTACAACATTCTAGTAGTCAGAATCAAAGTTGAAAGGTAGAGAAGATGTAACAGTAGAATTAATCCTCGGATCTAGTAGATAAAAGACACTTAGGAGTTCAACAGAGAGAGAAGAGGCCAAAGGAGATCCAAACATAAGGAACATACTGTGTAAAGCACAGATTTGAGAAGGGACATGTTAAATATAAGAATGGAAAATAGCTCCTTACTGCTGAGCCTCAGGGAGCATTGAAAAGGAGGAAAAGGAGAAGTTGTAAGAAGTGGGTAGAACTTGAAGAAGTTGGGCTAGGGTCAAATCATGATGTTCCTACTAAGGCATCTAAACTTAAACTTATAGGTAGTGGGAAATGACTTTTTTTTTTTTGCTTTTTGCTTTTTGCTTTTTTTGCTCTTTTGCTTCTGTGTGTGTGTATGTGTTTTGGTTTTGTTTATTTGTTCTGGTTTTAAGTAGGTCATTCTGGATCTAGAAAAATCATTGATTAGACACTGAAGGATGAATTGATAGGGAGAGACCTTGAAGGAAGAATGACTAGAAGAATGATTCATTACATAATTAATTGTGATACTTCATTTGAGAAAGTAAAATGAGACTTTACCAAGGCAATGGCAAAGAAAAAGAGAAAGAAAAAAATGGGTATGAGATAGTTCAGAGGTAGGATTAACTCAGCTTGATGATTTTTTTGACTAAGCAGGAATATGAAAAGTTGAATTAATGAGTTTCCTGGCATCTGCAGGGAATACAGAAGTAACAAGTTAGCTGGAAAATATAATTAAATCTCAGAGGAAAATTGGAGGTTGAAGTGCCTGCAAGTCATTCTAGTGATGCTATCCAAAGAAAGTTGGTAACATGGCTCTGCATGTCTGGAGAAATGAGAGGGATAGTGATGTTGGTTTTGTAGTATGAAGGGACTGTATTGTTCAGAAGAACATGGTGATACAGAAGAAGGTTGGAAACAATATCTAATGCCAGTGCTTTGAGGACAAACAGAAGAGGAGCCAGGGTACACAGAGACAAAGGAGGATGTTAGAAAGAAAATATTACTGTAGAAACAAAGAAAAGTTGGGGAGAGGCATGGGCAGATTCAAAATCCAAGTAAAAGTTGAATAGTATTAAATACTTGGAAAGAAGCCCCTTGACTTCTGAATCCACTACTAATGACCTTACTGAAGCTGGTTTTATAGTGGTGAAGAGCTGATGCAAGATGAGCAAGAGCAACAGGCTTAATACATCTACTCCCAGCTGTGGTCAGGAGTCACCGGCTGACTCATTCTATCATATTGCTTTACATCTTCAGAATTTTCAGTTTCGAAACACAAATATACACATAAAATTGAAAGCTATTGAGCCCTACTGAACAAAAAAATATCATTAAAAAGAAACCTTACTTCCAGAACACCTTCTACTATTGATGTTACAAATGTAATAAAAGAGTTTCTTTTCAAAAGTCACCTAAAGATTCTTTAATGTCAGTATATCTGAGTGATAACAGAAGTGAAGACTATGGCATAAAGATGAGCACAAAAGAAAAAGCTGACAACATCTAATGAACCCAATTCCAAAAAGACAAAGCATTGTGAAACTGTTTCTACAAATAATTTATTCTGTACCAGTGAAAACACCAAATATACTTTCTAGCTGAATATAATTTTCCATGTCAAAAGTCACCACGCCCGTTCCAAAGGAGTTGGCTCGCCAGTCCAATGATACCATTTCCACAAATTATATGTGTTGTCTGTCTCATTGTTTTAGAGACACTGAGGATCATAAAGATTCTTAACCTGTTTAGACGTATGCAATTTAAAGTACATGTGTATTTAAGAACATCCAAAAATAGGTACAAAGAGAAGGGTCATTTCCTTCAAACATAAACACAGACAGAGCTTGGGTGTAACATGAGAGATTGCCTGGGGCAGGACGTGTGTGGGACTAAGGAGAAAAAGATTCCCACTGGATGGTGGAATGTAAGCATGTAAGAGCTGCCACACTTCAATCAATCTAGCTCCTTCTCAGTATATTTCAGGGCCATACTTTTACATCGCTTCCTCTAGTATCCTTTCATAATAGGCTTACAATCATAATGTCAATACATTATCATTTAAGATATTGTTGAAAGATACCACTTTTGAAAAATAAACCATTCCCCGACTCCACTGCCCCCTCAATTTTGCTCCTGGCCTTATGAGACAGTATATAAACATTTCACTCCTCTACATGTACTATATCCAATGAGAGGTTCTCCAGATGTTTGTGTACCTCTTTATATAAAAGAGCAATAAGATGCCTTCAAATTTCCACTAACCTGCACATTTTACTGTCGATCTATTACTATTCAATATAAATAATTTCAAGATTACTTTGAAAAGTATGTATTTATTTCATCAACTGTATGAATACTTAAGCCAAAAATTTTAAACAACTTGATGCTTAAGCAATATTTTTCAACAGTGAATAACTAATCAACAAAATGGTCTTGCTCTATGATTACTTCATTTTGACAATTTTATGATTTGCTATGTTGAATATATGTTGCATACCATTAACTGCTATTGGATAAGGGCACACCATATTCCAGTCCATTGTAATTAGTATTTGATGTATGACATTATATTTTATTTAAGCTACACACAGGGGCGCCTGTGTGGCTCAGTCGGTTAACCATCAGTTTTGGCTCAGGACATGATTTAAGGGTAGTGAGATCAAGCCCCGCCTCTCTCTCTCTCTCTCTCACTAAAATTAAATAAATAATGAATAAACTACACACAGACATTCACACACACACACACACACACACACACACAGTTTAAAGTCAGTATTGTTACCTTTAGCTTACACATGGGGATATAGAAACTCAAAAAGAGCTTGATGAGATCATGGCTATTAAGTNTATAGAAACTCAAAAAGAGCTTGACGAGATCATGGCTATTAAGTGAAAGAGCTAACCCCTAGTTACTACACACACTGTGTCCTTTACTTTTAAAAATTATTTTAATCATGCAATTCTACATTAATATATGTTTATCAGAACATTCAAACTAGAATTTATGAAGTAGAAAGTAAAATGCTGTCTTCATCATCAACCCCTGCTCTCTTACAATCTCACCTCTCTCTCCAGAGGTAAAAATTGCCAAAATTTGAGTGTATATTGTTTCTGAATAGCTTAGTTTTCACGTATAAATATTATATATTTAGTGTCATATTTTATGAATTACATTATATATTTCCCTATCAAGAAAACACCTTAGAGATGCATACCTCTTAGTACATTTAGGTATATCATCTTTATTTTTTTTTGAAGATTTTATTTATTTATTCGACAGAGATAGAGACAGCCAGCGAGAGAGGGAACACAAGCAGGGGGAGTGGGAGAGGAAGAAGCAGGCTCATAGCAGAGGAGCCTGATGTGGGGCTCGATCCCATAACGCCGGGATCACGCCCTGAGCCGAAGGCAGACGCTNGCCGGGATCACGCCCTGAGCTGAAGGCAGACGCTTAACCGCTGTGCCACCCAGGCGCCCCATAGGTATATCATCTTTATTAAAGGGGAATATAAAATTTTATGATATGGATGGACCAGACTTCCACTTTTCGTTCACCTTTTGTGATAGATCTTTAATCATTACATTGTTTCACAGCCAGGTTAGCTCCAGTTGTTTTTTTTAACCTTGATTCTACCACTTTTCCTGCCATTGTGGTTTCAGTTACCTCACTCCCTCTCTTTTGAGCTGGAATTTAATTTTTATTGATATATGGATTTATGTGATTCTTTTAGAAAGAGTTCATAGGGGATACACTAAGTTGTCCATGCCTAAAAAAATATCTTTATTGGTCATAGGCTTACACTGGTAGAATATTTATTTATCCTTTAATTCATTTTGTTCTGCTTAATTTTTCTCTCTCTGAAAAAAAGTGAATTTTCTTTATTTCAGGCATTGTGAAATTTCACAAGGTGGGCTACATGTGCCCAAGGCTTTCTCCAGCCCCTTTTTAGCTAATTTAGAGAAAAATATGCAGGTGCTTCCAGACATGTGGGGCTCTTTTTCATCAGGTTTTCCTAAGAGAACTATTAACTCTTTGAGGGAAGTTCTTCTATAGTATGACATTTTGTACCTTAGGGGAGGGAGTACCTGACATGGAGTTATCACTCCATACAGTACCTGTGTGGTTTATATTCTTACTTACAACTATTTCAACAGTGAAAGTCATTGTTCTTTAGTCACAATCAAGATGGGGGGTGGCCCTCAGAGATTCCTCTCTTACAAGTTTTGAGTCTGCACTTGACATTGACAATACCTGGAGTGCTTGTATTAAATGTGATAAGCCAGAGGAAATGGGTTAGTGTCTTAACACATCAAAAATACATCATTTCTTTCTGCTGCAAAGCAGTGCTCCAGGAGCGACAGTGCTGCATTAACAACGGAAAAGCAGAGAAGCAACTNATGATAAGCCAGAGGAAATGGGTTAGTGTCTTAACACATCAAAAATACATCATTCTTTCTGCTGCAAAGCAGTGCTCCAGGAGCGACAGTGCTGCATTAACAACGGAAAAGCAGAGAAGCAACTCTATGCCTCTCCTTTAACCTGGTAGGTGCTGGGAAGTTGTATTGCATAGAAACTAAGAAAACAGGCTTTGCAGTCAGAGATTGAGGACTAAATCCAAAATCTGCTACTTTATCACTAGTGATCCCTTAGGACCACATTTTCTCCAATTAGATGATACCTCACTCGTTGGGTTTTCATGAAAATAAAGTAGATTCTATACATAGTACACATTAAAATATGGGAAAAAGTATGAGTTCAATATGTGAGAGCTATTATGCTTGACTAGNTATGCCTCTCCTTTAACCTGGTAGGTGCTGGGAAGTTGTATTGCATAGAAACTAAGAAAACAGGCTTTGCAGTCAGAGATTGAGGACTAAATCCAAAATCTGCTACTTTATCACTAGTGATCCCTTAGGACCACATTTTCTCCAATTAGATGATACCTCACTCGTTGGGTTTTCATGAAAATAAAGTAGATTCTATACATAGTACACATTAAAATATGGGAAAAAGTATGAGTTCAATATGTGAGAGCTATTATGCTTGACTAGGTTATGAAACCCTCAAGAAAAGGAAAACAAGGCTTTCAGAATGCACACAGCTATTCTATTCCTGGCTCTCACTGAAGACTTTACACCTGCTCAAATGATCCAAAAAAACAGAGATGGAAATCAGCATAATTATAACAGCTCTGTGGTCATTTTTAGCAGTAGGTGGTGATAAGTGACCACGCTGATTATGTTACGATTTAGTATTGGCAAATGTGGGCAATAATTTATCTTTAACATAGTAACTTCAAGAGAAGACATTCTAACCAGCCTGAGCTTCCATGTCATCCTCAAAAACTAGAAACATGGTGCACCTATCAATTTGAAGAATCCTCAAATGGCTAAGAATTTTAGGTATGTTACCCTATGAGTTCTCATGCTCCCACGGAGGATGGCTGACTTCTACCATAGGGTACTAACTGTTCCCAACATTATTGTATTGGAACCTGTTCTGAGTCATGGATAACTGAGCTCTTCACAAGTTTGTATGACCATAATTATTAGCTTTCCCTTTGATTCCTTTTCCTGTAGGTACTCTTATGAAAACTGTATTTAAAATGTTCTTGGTTCTTTAACTGCAGAGGAAAAAACATGCCTTATGAAGAGCCATGAACTACTGTTTCTGCTCCTGAGAAATACACTTTTTCATCCTGTGAAAATATTGTCCCTTCCTTCATGCTTCCTGTATAAACTTACCTAAGTTTTGACACATAAACTCATTAATATTGAGAAATTAAGAGTAATTATTCCACTTAGCCCCACTTAACCCATTCTCTCAAAGTGTAATTATGGATTATCCAGGTTTGCATTGCAAAAGTTGCTTCTTGTGTCAGTATTTTATATTCCTTCCATGTATTTTTTTTAAAGATTTTATTTATTTTTGCAAGACAGAGAGTGAGAGAGTGCCCGCAGTGGGGCGGAATAGGAGACGCAGACTCTCTGCTGAGCAGCTAGCCCAATCCCAGGACCCCAGGATCATGACCTGAGCTGAAGGCAGATACTTAACAGACTGAGCCACCCAGGCATCCTATTCCTTCCATTTAAAATACACAAGGAGTATCTAGTGTAAAGACCTCTGGGCATGTGGTTAATATAATGAACAAAATATGTAAAATGACATGTTGAAAGACTATTTCTAGGCTGAAATGAAGCCATTTCAGCATCATTTTTTTCATTACCCTTAAAGAGATTTGAATTTGACAGTAAATCCAGATGTCTTTGAGGAAAAGAGAAATGTTGCATATGTAAGAATAGCTGGTTAGATCTGGGGTCTTTCTCTCTGAATTGAGGGTTAATATGAGTGATTCTCCATAAAAAGCCTAATTATGTGGACGCTAATGAAGGTTTATAGCTCCTTAAAGTTAAAGTGCATGCCTACCTAGAATGTACCAAATGAGGAAGGACTGACTCGCCTTCCAACGCTATTTTCAGCAACCTATATCTACATACTGAGTAGTAATAATAGTACACCCTACCCAAGAGAAGCTCAAATTTATGAGAAATAATGACTTTGATGTTTTTTGAGAAAATATGCTTACTTACCCTTTGATTATTAAGAACTTGATCTGGAAACCTTCCGATAGAGGAAAAATACGTTATATAAATGAAATGATAGAAACTAGTTATAGGGAAATATCATCCCTGTGCCATTTAGATTCTAAATAGGTTCAAAAATTCTTCTAGGGCATCGTTCATATCAGACTATAATGTGTGGGTGGCACTGCTCAGAGCTCCCAGGCACAAGGGACAGTAAGCCAGACAACCAACCCAGAAATATGATAGAGGGCTAAGATCCTAGAAATACAGTCCCTCCATACTCTCATAAAAGTCCTGTGGACTGGGAATCTCCTAATTCCTGAAGTGGGACAAATACAATGTTCTAAGAAGATATAAAATCTAGCAAAGGGAATGGACTCCTCACCATTTCATCAAAAGTTGATGATGCTTGAGTTTGAATTACATAAAAACTTCTGACACTGAGTAAATAAATATTTTTGGATTATGTCTTGACCAAAGCAAGATGTGGTAAAAACACATACACCCAGAACACCAGGCCCCAACAGCTCTTCAACATAGCTCAAGGAAGATACAACTCAGGCACAGGGAACTTCAAAGGCCACTGTGTCTACATACACACAGACAAAAACAAAAACAAAAACAAAATAACCTCTTGACAGCTCTTAAACCAACTTTTTTTTTCTAACCTCCCCCCCCTCGAAAATTAGCATCCATTCATTGACTTTCTTTCTTATAAGATTCCTAGCACTGGGTAAACACACTGTATCCTCCACAGATCTCTTACCCAGTTACTGCCAGTCTGGGAATCAGATGCACCTGCTGTCCACACGTCTTGGCTAGATTTCACTTTGATCTTGTCCTATGCCTCTCCCCTATTCCCATGGCATGTGGAATTTCATACTAAAGACCCGGGTACTCAGGAAAAAGCATTTTTAGGCAGAGATATCTCAAATAAATAAAAAGATGGCCTCTGGATTGAGGTGCTATGGCTTTAATCAGACATAGTGGCATGCCTGGAGTCCAGAAAGAAAAAGACTTGGCTCTTATTGTTACCAAGGGAATTAAGTAAACAATGTCACTAAATCCAAAAGGATGTTCACCCAAAGTTTATGGTATAGGAAGAGACAGGTCATGAAAGGAATGGAGCAAACAGAGCCCCAAAATGACAGTTTTGATGAAAATGTGTATGCAGTCAGACTCTGAGATCCCCTTGACCTTTAATGTACTTTTTTTTCCAGTTTACATCTGATGCCTGTTTTTTACTGTTCTTTTACTTTAATTAAATTTTTAAATTTAATTTACATATAATTAACATACAGTATTATATTAGTTTAAGGTGTACAATATAGTTATTTAACAATTCTATAGTTACTCAGTGCTCATTATGATAAATGTCCTCTTTAATCCCCTTCACCTATTTCACCCATTCCCCCCACCCACCTCCCCTCTGGTAACCATCTATTTGTTCTCTGTAGTTAAGAGTCTGTTTCTTGGTTTGTCTTTCTCTCTCTCTTTTTCCCTTTGTTTGTTTTGTTTCTTAAATTCCAGACGAGTGAAATCATTTGGTATTTGTCTGACAGGTGTGATATCTCATTGAGAGGTGATATCTCATTGTAGTTTTGATTTGCATTTCCCTGATGGTGTCTGAACATCTTTTCATGTGTCTGTTGGCCATCTGGATGTCTTCTTTGGAGAAATGTCTGTTCATGTCTTCTGCCCACTTTTTAATTGGATTATTTGGGGTTTTTTTGGTATTGAGTTGTGTAAGTTCTTTATATATTTTGGATACTAACCCTTTATTGGATATGTCATTTCCCACTATCTTCTCCCATTCAGTAGGTTGTCTTTTAGTTGTGTTGATTGTTTCCTTCACTGCGCAGAAGCTTTTTATTTTTATGTAGTTCCAATAGTTTATTTTTGCTTTTATTTCCTTTACATCAGGAGACATCTCCAGAAAAATATTGCCAAAGCTGATGTCAGAGGAGTCAAGGAAGAGAAAGTCAAGAGAAGTTGAGGAAGAGAAATTACTGCCTGTGCTCTCTTCTAGGATTTTTATGGTTTCGGGTTTCGTGTTTAGGTCTTTAATCCATTTTGAATTTACTTTTGTGTATGGTGTATGTAAGAAAGTGGTCCAGTTTCATTCTTTTGCATGTAGCTGTCCAGTTTTCCCGACACCATTTATTGAAAAGACTAATGAACTTTAAAATGACTTATTACAGCATTATTAGTTTGTATTGCCATGACCACTGTGGATATAAGGTATCACAGGATAAATGTAAGAAGGACAGGTTGTAATGGTAGAACTTCCTTCCTTGGTATGTCCCTACGCTCACTTATTTCCAAACTCTGAGACAGAGTTTAATTATCCTTTTTCAAAAGAGTTGGGTAACACTCCAGCTGCCACTAGAGGGCACAGCTAGGACATCTGACAGCTGTCTTTATTCCCAGTGCTGAAGTCAGGCAGAATTGTTGTCAGCAAGGGTCCCAGAGCTCTTTGAAAGAAGAATGTGGACCAGGAAACTTTGTGGTCACTGATGACTGACACAGCGCCTGGAAGCCACCTCTTCTGTGAGCAGCAGAGACCAGGAAGGAGCTACTGTTACTCAAGGAACTACTACAGAAGTCATCACCAACTCAAGAAGCTCTTGCGAGGCTTCAATTCCTGATAGATGGTGTGTTCAGGAATAAGGCATTTATAATTACTTATTTGGAACCAGTCTAGGTCAATGCACCCTATTTCTATGTCTCCAGCCTCATCTTGGCTACTCTTTCCTTTGGCCTCAGAGTTTTGATCACATCGGAACACATTCAGGACCTTTGCACAGGCTGCTTGCCCATCCTTGGAATCCTCAGAATCCATTCCCATTTGCTTAGTTGACTCCTACTCATTCTTTAGCCTAGTTTAAACTTCATTTCCACAGTAATCTTTGATCCCCTCAGGGCACCCTGTACTGTTCATTCATGAAAGTAATACTATTATCTATGTCCCTCCCTCCCTCCCTCCCTCCCTTTCTTTCTTCCTTCCTTCCTTCCTTCTTTCCTTCCTTCCCTCCCTCCTGCCCTCTCCCTTCTCTCTTTTTTCTTTCTTTCTTTCTTTCTTTCTTTCTTTCTTTCTTTCTTTCTTTCTTTTTTTCTTTCCTTGAACCGTCATCTCCATGGTAGACCCATCCAATGCCTTGGTAACTATTTTTTTTTTACTACACTTTATAAAATGCCAGGTTCCAAGTAGGTGCTCTACAGATGTCGGCTGAATGAATAAATGTATTTTCCTAGAAAAGTATCTCTATTTCTCTTGTGTCACTGTGCATGTTTATAGAATTACACAAAGCCTCCATGAAGGCTTATAATATAAGCATGTTTATATCAGAAAATGAGCTGTTTATCTGCTTATGAAGCAAGCTTATCTGCAAAAGGATATCATTATGGGAGGGTGGACACTCCATTCAAAAATGCAAGTCAGTGACCCCTACAGGCCATTAAAACCAGTTAGAAATGTCTCAGAAAAAATATCCGAGTAACTGTACTTTCATTTAAATAAAAGTGAAAAGTGAATAAGAACAATATTGCCTAAGTGAATATAACTGCATTTTGAAGGTTTGACAAACATCAGAAAAACTTAACAAAACAATGAGCTGTGGTCTCTTGGACAGCAAGAAAGTTAGTGCCATTCTCTGGATTTTCTTTCTTGAATTTCCAGAAATTTGATCCTGAAGATAATAATGAAAGAAAATGCTGATGGGATTCTAAAAGCAGAGGTTCCTTCAACAAGATAGCCTGCCAAATTTTCTGGGGGGCATTTTCTTTGCACTATTCAAGTGTACATTTGTATTGATGAATAATAATTACTTTGAAACAGACAGTTAGGCATGTGTTAGGCTATTTCTTTGCACAAATGCCATTTGCTTGGAAAATGCAGTAGGTTTTATAAATGCGAAGCAACGCAACCAATTTTATGGGTATGTTTGCAAAGGCTCAAAACTGAACTGATAAATGTGTTCATTAACAGTACAAATTAAATTGTTATTAAAAAATGTGAGTCTCAAAGGCATTTTTGGCTTTCCTCTGGCATTGATAGATGGTAAATAAACACACTATAACTGTGACATTTCTGCTTTGTGTCTGTATCACAAAAATCCATGCCTGTTGAGAGTTGGAATGCTGACACACCTGAAACTGAAGGGGCCTCTCTGGACAATGTTTTATAACTTAGGAAGCTGAGTCCCACAGAGCTGAAGTAACTCACCTAAAGTTTATATGGTTGTTAGGGGTAGAGTTAAAACTGTAGTGAAGGTTTACTAGCATATAGTCCACTTTTTGTGTGTGTTCCAAAGTTCACTTTTATTGAGAGTTGGTACTTTATATCTCCTTCATAGTTTGTTGAAGCTCTAGAAATCAGGGTTCAACTTCAAAAGAAGGAACTGACTTTTCTTTGCTAAAGAGTTTCTTAATTTTGTGAAAGGAAGGGCTACTATGGAAATACAGCATCATTTACCAGGCCTAAAACAAAAGGCACTAATCTAGTGCATTGCAATTACAGTTTGGGATCCTCTTGGTTGACCGTGTACACAACCTATGCTCAGACTTTCCAAGACTTAAGTCTGAGCAGTGATTGCTCTGCTGAAGAAAGAATCAAAATGAAACCACAGTCACAGGTTAAGCAAATTACAACACAGAGGGAGCTACTCTTCCATCTCTAAAAAAGAAAGTGACCTGTATTTGTTTCCAAAAATCTTGTCAATTTTTATTTTTCAGAAGACTTATTTTTATAAAAAAGCAAAGTTTAAGCAAAAGTTTGTCAGTCTCTCTTTTATAAATCCATCCACAAGCATTTGTTAAGTAACGACAATCTCAAAAATTTTCAAAAATTTGGGAACTCATTTTACTCACTTCAAATCCTTCTGTACATCTGCTCATTCTAGAAAACCGACATCAGTGCTTTTTACTCTTTAATAAATAAGGGTCCTAGTATTTTGGAGCCCTCTCTTTCCTGCTATGATCTTTGAGAGTCAGTGACTCTCCACAGGGAATGCTAACCGAAAGCCAGTAACATGAGCTGTAATATTGCTGAGAATCATGTTGGGATTGGTGTGTGTTGTGGGGTGGGGGGGGAGTTGGAATTTGTACAGTATTAAATAGCATATTTGAAATGCACCAATAATTTGATTTTTTTATTTTAGTCGATATATTTATTTCATAATTCGACATGTTAAATGAAAATGTGAGATTTGTGTGTTTTTCTAAAAGAAGAGATTAGTTGTAAACAGTCAAAAAATGCATTTTTAAGTGAGGTCATCTTTTACTAAGTGATCTTGGTTCTTTAAATACACTGTGAGGATGATCCATCTTAATCTGAATCTGTATTAAAAATTATATTTATATTTATATTTCTGTAATTTTAAAATTTTGATATAATTTCCAAATCACAGAAAGTTATAAGAAATGTACATATGCCCTTTACCCAGATCCACTAATTAGTTTAATTCGATCATGTTATTTTATTGATCTCTCATTCTCTCATGTATACATGAATGTGTATATATATGTATATGAATTTTTTTTCCAAGCCATTTTCAGAGTAAGTTGGAGACATCATGCCTATTTATCCTTAAAAGGGTTCTGGAAAAAGTTCTAATCTCAAGGGGAAAAAAATTTGTAACTACATATGGTGCAAAATGTCAGCTAGACTTATTGTTATAATCATTTCACAGTATATATAAATATCAAATCATTACATTGTACACCTAAAACTAATGTAACACTATATGTCAATTACCTCAATTAAAAAAAAGAGGTCTGAAATAGTTCCTAAGAAAAGTGGCATTATCTTATATAACCGTAATACCACTAACAACATCAGGAGATTTAACCTTGATACATTACTACAACTTAGTCTATTATCAATATCAAATGCCATCCATTGCTCCAACAATATGCATTACATGTGTACTAATTTTTTGGTCCAGGATCCAGTCCAGCATCATGCATTGTACTTATTTGTCATAACCCTTCAGCAGCCTTGATTTCTGTTTATTATTCTTTACATTCTCATAAAATGTAAAGATTATATGCTGATTAATTTGTAAAATGTTTCTTAATTTGTCTGATGTGCACTGAAAATCATTTTCTAATAAAGTTCTAAGGGTTTTAATTGACAAAGATGAGTGGGGAAGGGGTGTTCCTTGATTTGAGAGTGTAGGGAGCAATGCTTTGAATAGGTGCAGAGAGAATAATATTGTACTATGTTAAAGCAAATCCTTGTAAATTATTTAGACTAATATAATTTTACAGGTAATTAATTTGCATTATATATAATTGTTGTACTATTTTTGACAATAAACTCATTAAACTTAGCCATTTTGTGGCCTCTTTCATTTAACATTTTGTTTAAATGAAGCTAATTTCTGTGGATTTTTTCTTAATCTATTTCTTGTGTTAACTAAACTTATCAGTCCAAGGATGACATTCTTTTGTTTGAATCAGAAAGATTTTTAAGTAATATTTGCAGAACGTTTATCATTTTTACCACATAATCACCGTAATATTTGCATAATGTTTGTAATTTTCACTATATAAGTGGATTGATGTCCAAAAACCTTCCTGGGATGTAGATGCCAATAACTCAGTGATAGATTGTAGGAAACGAAGGCCCACTGGCAAAAAGACTCCCTTAGAACCATGCATCCAGGAAGGAACATTCAGATTCTGGCCCAAAATCCCAGGGTGGTTCTGCTATTACCAAAGAAAGGTGGTAATACTATGTATTGCTATTTAACAAAACATGGTTATTCAGTTCCTTGAATAGGCATGAGCCAACTGAGTTTAAGTAGTGGTCCTCACACTTCCACCTTGGATATAGAACTCATAGTTCAAATATAATCCAAATCACCATTCCCCAAAAAGAGCTAACTAACAAATCACACTATTCATTCCATACCAGGTGCTCAGGTATACAAATAATGAATTGATATTTATATCAAGCAGGTGCTTCATGCCAAATGACAATGTCAAAGCCATAGTCTTAAACCTCAATTTTCTCATTGTAAATTAGAGGTACTAATATCCTTGCCCCAGCTTTATTTTGAGAATTAGAGACAATGTATGTGAATGTTTCTTCTCAATAAATGGTAGATATTAATAACATTTGCTTTAATTTGTATTATTTTTACTCGTCAAGATGGCTATATTGATCCATGTAATTTTGTATGAAAGAATTTAATTTACATAATTTAAATTCATGTAGAAAAAAAACTGCACGTTTTAGGTGTCTTGGCATAGGGGTAAGAGTGTGGACTCAAGCCAGGCCACGGGCTCACATCCCAACTCTTAAGGCAGATGCCCTTATCCATGGGAATTGCCTAAATGATGACTTTCCAAGTCACTTGGCAACCAAAGAACTGTTATCCTTTTGAAGTGGTAATACTCCAAACATAATATGATTTACACTAATAATTCTAGTTTTAGAAGTGAAAGTATGACTTTACAAAGACACCTGATTCAAACCATAGATTTTTGTTATTTGTTTTCTTCCTTCTTTCCTGTCCTTTTTTTTCCTTTCTTTTTCATGATACAAAAGATAGAAATACCACCCAGTGTCCCCATCAGAGTTGTACTACCCAAGCTGTGACATTTTTGATCTATTCTTTACATAGCATCCCATCAGAGTTCCAGAGAAACCCTTACTTTCTATCATGTCAATGCCACCTTCACTGGCCTGGAGCCATCATCAGCTGTTGGAGCATTGAACCACGAAGCAGTATCTCTGTAACTAGGCCAAATAGGCCATGACCTGACAGGCTACAAAGTGGTCATTATCTCCTATTAAATCTGAAATTTGTGCTTTGCATATTTTAAAACAACTATCCAGTTGTGCTGCAGAGGTATTTCTGCCAAATGAATAATTAGATTTTTAGGAGACTATAAAGGGGACCAAAATGCTTTCTACTGTGCCAAAAACAAAGTCAATTCAGATTTCATTTTCTCTCCTCCCCTGTTTTTACCCTCACTCTCTGGCAGTCAGACCAAAAATATTTCAACAACAGATAAACAGACTTCTGTTGCACAATTTACTGTATGAAATCAAGTCTGGGTTGATGTTACATGGGCGCCAAAGCATCCTGCGTTGTGCACTGCGGGCTGCTTTCTCACACGGTTGGGTAGAATGCTGCGGTCAGCACCTAATATCTGCTTTGTTTGGCTTTTGTGATTACAAAGTTTTATAAAATGTAAAATGACTGAATGAGCCACTTAAATGTCAAAGCTCAGAAGAAATTCGTTTTTATGCTTTAAAATTTAAGTGTTTTTTCCACCTACTCCCTGGAGATGTCTAAGTAACTCATTTGGATAAAGAAAGATTTGGAATAGGATTGAAATATAACTGTATAAAATATCCTATTAACTCTTGCCCCCTGTTTTACATTTTGAAGAAGATTTTTAACTAAACTCTTGAAGCTCAGTACCTATGATGTCATTAAACATTTTTCACTTCAGTGGATTGTGACTCTGGAAAATTTGCAACTACTCTTTTCAGCAGGGGATTAAACTTGCAGGGAATAAATTAAACTGGGTTAAAATGTCTAACAGAGTTTTCAGATGAGTGCTTTATTCAAGTAGCACAGAAACATGTTAACTTTGAAATGAAACTCTAGTTAGGTAAATAACTTTTGTCAAGAAGCTATTGCTCAGGTGATGCACTGATCTAAGCCTACTTTATTAATATTGGTTTGCAATCTTCAGTACAGGTGCAGAAAGGAATTTTAAATGCAATTAAAGCTGAGCTAGAAGCCCACACAACTACATTTTAATCAAAAGCTGAGTTCAAGCCTACTTTACATATAATATGTGCAAAGAAAGATCCCTTTTTCACACTAAGTATGACTGTACAAATACTGTATTTTGAGAGAGGGCAAGTGCATTTCAAGGAGAACTGCAAAGGAAGAACAGTGCCACATCATAAGGAATGATAGAAGCACCTAAAGAAATATTGTGCTAGGAATAGATTATTATTAAGTATTAATAGTTATGACTTTTTAAACTCCGATCAAGCCAAAATGAATGTGTAGATATGTGTGTGTACATACACATATTAATATGAGCTTTGTATATACACACACACGTATACAGACACACAATCCAATTTTTTTAAATTTTATGGTTTAATATTTATTAGGGAAATCTAGAATCCATTAATCTCAAACCATTTAAAACTAGATGTGAACATTGTAAAAAGCACGATGATTGTCATTATTCAATCTTATTCACAAATAGTAGCATTAAAAAAGGGCAAGATTATGGAAAATTAGTATATGTAGAGGCATCCTTAATTCAAGAGCAAGGATGTATCACCCCCGAGGTCATGTTTTTATGCCTCTTTAGGAGCCTATGAAGGGAAAAAAGGAGAGGGAGAAATATGTAAAAATAGCACAACCTGAGTATGAGAAGTGGCTACATTTTCCTTGCTCTCTAAAATAAATAAATCTTAAAAAAAGAAAAAAAAGGAGGGGGGTGCACCTGGGTGGCTCAGTCGGTCATGCATCCAACTCTTGATTTTGGCTCAGGTCATGATCTCAGGGTCCTGGGATAGAGGCCCCAGTAGGCTGGTTCAGGCTCAGCACGGAATCCTCTTGGGATTCTCTCTTCCTCTGCCTCCCACCCCACATGTGCATGTGTGCCCTCTCTCTCTCTCTCTCAAATAAATAAATAAATCTTAAAGAAATGGCTACATTTCGAATCACATTCAATCAACTGCTTGAAACTGTACATGAAACTGTACATGAGGATGGGTGCTGGGGCAACAGGGCATTTCCTGGAGACTTTCTGCTCTGCTAGTCAACTCTTTAGATGAGGAATCATGCGAGGGGAAGGGCCAGAGACCAGAGCGGCCAGTGTCCAGCACAGTAGTGTGGTGGGGTTGGGGAGACATACCAATGGCTCAGGGCAGTGGTTATTTACCAACTAATACAGAAGTATTTCAATATTTTAACATTGGTGCATACTAGCTTAATAGCCACACTGTTTTTTTCATCAGTTACCCTTCATGGTTCATCTCCCTAGAATACAAATATATCTCAATACCCGTTTAACTCCAAAGGCCAAGGAATTCAGAATGGCTAAAAGGTGATGGAAAGCACAGAACCATACTTTCTTTACTATGTGCCCTTCTGTAATGTGTAGGTAGAATTCTTTTGAATTATTGCTATCTGATACCATAAATCAGATCGAAATCTGCTGTAGTTAATTACAAAATGTTATAAGTTTTCTAAGTAAATATTTTTATTAAACTGACCTTTTCATGAGATTATGAAACAATCTTGATGTTTTTTTCTTTTTTTATTTCTTTCTTGATCCATTAATCCTAATCTGAGTTCAGGGTTTGGAAAATTAGATTAGCTAAATTTCCTTCTCTAGTACTTGTTTATTCTTTTTTAAGATTTTATTTATTTATTTGACAGAGAGAGAGAGAGAGAGTACAAGCTGGGGGACCGGCAGGGAGAAAAGGAGCAGGCTTCTGCTGAGCAGAGAGCCTGACGTGGGACTCAATCCCAGGAGCCTGGGATCATGACTTGAGCCAAAGGCAGACGCTTAACCAAGTCACCCAGGTGCCCCCACTCTAGTACTTTTTACACAAAGAAGTATAGATCAAACCTTAAATTCAGAGCCACCTGGAAGGGCCAATGTTCCTGATGTTTTGGGGTGTATGACATAGAGAAGAGGAAGCTGAAGTTCAACTGATGCTCACATTGCTTCACTATGTGTCAGGAAAGTTTTAAAGAATAATCTGAGTTTTTTGAACACCTGGAGACGCCGGTTCCTTCTCTCTGTCTTCACCACACGAACCCCTATCAGTGCTCAGCACCACAAGGCACCATACTCTTAATACGCATATGTCAATCACATTATATGTGCCCAGGAGTAAATTTTCTAATCAGGATTTCAAGTCCCAGTAACGCTGCTAACTTGAGGCTACATCTCCGTTCATCT
The DNA here is from genome assembly GCF_002007445.2 of Ailuropoda melanoleuca. Lineage (NCBI taxonomy): Eukaryota > Metazoa > Chordata > Mammalia > Carnivora > Ursidae > Ailuropoda > Ailuropoda melanoleuca. The sequence goes on along the minus strand of NC_048218.1, from coordinate 148,662,757 downwards.
CTCACCTCAACTGACTACTCCTATTTCTCACTCCACGCCTGTAGCCTAATTGTATTCTGATTACAAGTCTGCCATTTTCCTGATATGACATGAACGTTCTCTTAAAGACTGTTATTATCATGGAACACTACATCAAAAACTAATGATGCATTGTACAGTGACTAACATAATAAAAAAAAATAAAACAAATAAAATAAAAACTCATCTATTCTGGGTTACTTTGTTTTTCACAACCCCACCTGGCTTCAAATCAAGACTCTGTACAACATTCCAAATAATTTTATTTGGAATTAAAAAACAATAACTTTGGCATTTCTGCCTTTTCATAACAGATTATAGCAGCCTTACAGGAGACCTGGCACAAAAGTTAGAGAACCACGAGGTCAAGTCTGACTCTGCCACCATGTGACTGTGAGCAAGATGAGATGGCCAAACTCTCTGAGCTACAGACTCATCTGAAATATCACGGATGCTAATAATATAATCCATAGGGCTGATACAAGAAGTAAATGCAATGGTGTTTGTGAAGTGTCTGGAAAGAGTCATTTTGATTCAGAGCTGTTACTATTTGAAGGGTTTTTTTTAGGTTCCAGTTTAAACTTTTAATATGTGCTTTTCCTCTTTCCCTCATTCTACTGCAGTCTTTCCAAGGGCAGATTAGTCATCTAATTCTTCATATCTTCCCAGGGCATAGAGGAACGAATTCTCCATTCAGTGGGCACTCTACCAATATTGACTGACTTTTCAAAGAAGTTTGAATTGCTCATTTGTCTGAGTAGTTGATTTACTTTGCTATCTTAGAGTGTCATAAAAATGTGGCAGTATGAAATCTGGTGAGATTATGATAGTTGCTGACACAAAGATTTATTGTCTAGATGAAATATTTAATGCATGCTTAATTCTAGAAAACAGCTTTGTAAAAATATTGGATATTTTTCTGGAAGAGAGAAAAAGAGAGAGCTCACCCTGAAATTAAGCGTACTGAATTCAACATTGATTTAGGGACACATACTTAATTGTGTTCACTGTCCATCTAAACATAAAGATACTTGAATCCAGTACCTAACAGGAAATACCAGTGCTGCCGTCACATTGGTACACATTGCTAAGCTGAACCCCGCCTCTCATCTCTCTTTTGGCAAAGGGCAATCTTAAGTGTTCAGAAAAACAAATACAAAAACAAAAATCAATATGATCAATCAGAATCTCTGGTTGTGAAACCAGAAAGTGAATGGCAGATAATATAAACATAATTGTCTCACAACTGGAAGGTATTCAAAACAGTATCCCTGACCCCAGGCTTTCTCTGCCCTGATCTACCCTCCATACTATAACCATATTATTCTTCCCAAAATATGCTTACAACATGCCAACTGTACTTAAAAAAAAAAGGCCAATGATTTCCTAATCTCTGCAGGCTATTACTTAGCCTGGCATTCAAACTCCTCAAGGATCAGACTCCTATCTACCTAACCCTGTTTCCTATTAACATTAAAAAAATATCCTCAGTCCTTCTCAGTTCAACTCCTTCTTGGATTCAAGTCTTTGTTCATTCTGCAATAATGTGCATTCCCCAGCATGTACATGAGTCCCCCAAACATGCAGACCTTCGTACACTCCCATGCTCATACACAATACCCCCTCCCATACCCTTACAAAACATGCATACTCTTCAGGCTCAGCAGCAGTATTGCCTCCTACTATGAATCATGCCAGGTCATGCTGATCTCCTTTTTTCTGAACATACACAGTCCTTGCTAACACCAGTTATCGGACATTTAACCTGACACTGCCTATAACATGACGTAACTTTTTTTTTAGTGTGTATGTCCTATGTTCCCAACAAGATTATGAGCTTCTAAAGGGAAAAGTTGCTGTCTTCATTTCAACTTCCATGCGTGCCTCAGTGCTAGGCTCTTTGGAAGGATACAGTAAATCCTTTGATGAAAAAATCACACTATTTTTCGCAAATATATTTAACCCACTGCTGGACTAGCAACACAATAATAGCTGACTTATTTCAAAATGAAAACAGAGAAAAGGCAAAGAAAACCAAATATACAAACATCTAGAAGGCCAGTGGGGTCAATAAATAGGTATGTCAATAAAGTTTTGACTTTCATCTCTAGGAGTTTTGGGTATCTAGGTCACTCATATACAGTCATTATTTAGAAATGATTCATTCTTCAGTTTTCCTTTTACTAGGAATACCCCTGGGATATGACTTGAAAGTTATTTTGCTTTATCTAAATTTAAAACTGCTGAATATGGAGGTGTAGCAGAAGGATACAGGAAATAAAATTTATTTTCCATGGAATACAGTATCCTTGCATTATCACAAAACCACATTTGACATGCTTCATTCGATAACCATGTAGGCAAACCTGAAAAGATTTATGTGCTAGGTAGTTGATCACACTTGGCCTTCAATGCCATTTAACAGGTTTCCCCTTGAGTCTGTTTTACTGAAAAGGAACTCAAGGTTTAATTCCCCAATCCTAGATAAATATGCCTTTTTAAAATGTAAAATGTGAATTGTAGAAAAAGGAGAATGAACCTCACACATTAATAAACCACCCTCCCCACTTTACAAGGAGACTTGATTAAAAGATGAAAATCCACCTCAAGACTTCCAGATGGGCAAGGAGGCCCATTTGTCCCAGCTGCCTGGAGACAATAAAACAGGAGGCACTTGGAGCTTTTAATGAAAATCAGGTTGAACAGTGTGGTATCAGGAAGATGCCCAACCTGCCTGTCTGCCAGAATAAACTGCTCGACTTTATAGCGCCCCTCCTCTTCTAATCAAGAGCTGAAACCCCCCCACGAAGTCTCAGAACTCTTCTTAAAACCAGTTCTGATCCTTAAGAAGAAGGCTTTAAAAACATCAATACAGTCACTGCTTAATTATTCAATTCTGTTCATAGGGCAAAGGAGATTCTTTTCTGACCCCTGCAGTGATTAATTTATGCCCTGAAGCATAAGATTTGATTACCCCTCTCTTAGTATGTATAACGTGCGAGCCGTATGACTGGCCATAAAATTATTCAGCCACTGTAGTTGGTTCAATGGCCTCCTGAGGCAGTAAGTTCAACTATTTGGCTGCCTGCTGGTAAAGATATATAGCCTGACATTAACTCAGAATTTACCTGCTATCTGTTTTATCAGTACATGTTTGATGTAAATGATTTCTAAATTCTTAGAAAATTATTATATAACCAGTTTAAAAAAAAAGGAGAGAAAAATAATTTGTCTGTAAAAGATTTAAAGACTGATATTCACCAGTGTGCTCATGAAATGGGATGTTTTAATTGAAGTGAATGTTCTGATTTAGTAAGAAATCTTTTGGGTTTTCCACTCTTGTTTAAAATCTTTATAAAACATATTAGTTCGTGTTTCTGGCTCAGTAAGTACAGTATAGTGTGCTGAGCATAATTAATACTTCTGTGATAACTGTAACTCCCAAAGTGCCTTCAAGATCTTCTTAGTGAACATTAATTATGATGCTGAGAAGGGTAGGTGGTGAAGAGGGAGTGGTCTAGGTTTGTAATGCTCAAATCATATAATAAATCCTAGAAATATTTAGGCTGCTGATGTTGGTTTTATTTCTTTATATTTTACCTCATTCCACAAAATATTTGAGGCATCCAATATACCACATAACAATTTTTTTTAATTTAAAGTATCGAGGCAAAAGGAAAATGTGGACAACATACAAATGAACGAGCAAAGGTTAAGAAAAGTACTTTCAAAAAAGCCTGCCATACAGTACTCAACAAATGTAACATGAGTTGTAAGATGTGGCTAAGGCAAAGAAAGAAATGGGAAAACGGAATAAACCAAAACATTCATGGTGTTCAAAAAATTGAAAAACAGCTATAACAAAACAAAAAAAAAAAACTTGCTTTGGAGAAATAGTTTTTTTCCCTTGATTATTTGTACTCATCATAATAATTTTATTATTTTATAGTAAATTTTATGATAAAATAATTTTATGAGAAATCTTAGATAAAGGGCACTACTGGGTGATGTTGTCCAGTGCTTCTCATGTTTTAATGTACGTATGGATCATCTGGGGATCTGATTGAGAGGCAGATTCTGACAGTATATCTATAGTCAGGGCCTGTGATTCTGAATTTCTAATAAGTTCCTGGGTAATGTCAATGCTGCTGGTCCATGGACAATATGTTGAGTAGCAGGATATACAGAATATCGATATTCTTGGTAGCAATCTATCAATAATGAGCATAATTTCCTATAGCATCCCTCATGGTATGCTGATAGCATAGCATCAATGCGATAAGTGAAATTCTGCAAAAGTAATTTTTTGAGGTGGCATATAAAAACATGCATTGAGGCACACATATCTCTTAATATCTACTTTGGCCCAAGGCAAAATTTAAAACACCTTGACAAGCAATGGGTGACTCAGGTATCTTCCTTCATGTCAGTGAAATGAATAAACTAATAGCCATTAAGTTCCTCATAGCTGATAATTTTTTTCTGAATGAAGAAAATAAGAATTCTTCACAGACTATGATTTGGCTCTTTGTCACTATAGTGATTCAAAATGTAGGACAAATTCTCTGTAATAGCACGTTATGAATATTTTCAGTTTTAAATTAATCCCATGTAAAATTTGCATATTCATAAACACAAATGCATAATAAATAATTTAAAGATTTATGTTTTCTATCCATGCAAAGTTTCAAGCATTTATAATCTTCAAAAGAAAAACAAGAAAAGCTTTTATCTGCAATATTTAAGCAATTATTTTAAACTATGTAAAAATAAAGAATATGAAAGAAAAAAATTTTAAGTTAATTGATTCTATATTATAATTTATTTATTTTTTAATGTAACTCATGAAACAGAAGTACAAAGTTAAAAGTAGCCTCCTTTTAGAAAAGAAGGAAATGGAGCTCAGAGAGGTTGTATAAATGACTTTATCAAGGTCACACAGCTAACAAATTCCAGAGTTAGACCTTTGACTGTAAGACCAATGCTTGTCTCTCATATGTCACACTGCTTTACTACCATTAATTAAGTTGACCTATAGACCCCAATATCATTGTGATTCAATATGGTGGTAAAAAGAGAAAAAGTAGAAAGAGAAGCATATTCCATTCATTCACTGAATATGTATTGAGAACCATTAACATGATGGCCATTGACTTGGAAGCAGAAGGGCAGTATGCGATAATGGAGAGGATTGCCAACTCCTCATTGGATACACAGTTTAGTAAAGGTAAGCACGCATTTATAATGTGTTTTTACAATACAGCCTGAGGAGTACTATGCTACAAAGGCATATAAAGCATTGTCAGAAATTAAAAGAGGTGATACTTGAGATGGATTTTGAATGTTAGATATATTTTGGTTAGTAGAATAGAGAAGTTGTGTCTTCCAGAGGCACGAAGGTATGGAAAAGCATACTGTGTTGAGTAATGCCAAATAGGTTCCTTCTAACGATAAGAAATATGGGATGGGGAAAGAGTGAAGAGCTAGAGAGAGATGGAAATCAAGGATCCATGCAGGTTTCTAGCTTAAATAGTAATAGTCAACCTAATAGAGTCAATAAGTCATTAAAACACCTTCATTTTTAGATAATTAAAAAAGATCTAATATAATCAACCTGCCCTTAGATGAGGCTCCCCCTCTCCCAATGGGTATGGTGCCACATTGAGGACATAGTGTTGATCTTTGTGGTTATCAGGCTAGTCACTCAGAACTGGCAGCAATCAGACCAGTCTTGGTAAGAGGACATCCGTGTTGTTGAGCTCAGGAATAGTCTCTATTTCTGTGGCCCTGACCACTGTCTACAGGCCCACTGAGGAAGAATGAGAGTGGCTGAAAAAAAGCAGCAAACTGATGATCATAGTATGGGGTCATCTTATCCACGATTGCTCAGAGCTGGTTCTCTGTTAGATGCCCTTTTTGTTTTTGTTTTGTTTTGTTTTTAAAGATTTTATTTATTTATTTGACAGAGATAGAGACAGCCAGCGAGAGAGGGAACACAAGCAAGGGGAGTGGGAGAGGAAGAAGCAGGCTCATAGCAGAGGAGCCTGATGTGGGGCTTGATCCCATAACGCCGGGATCATGCCCTAAGCCGAAGGCAGACGCTTAACCGCTGTGCCACCCAGGCGCCCCATAGATGCCCTTTTTGAACATTCACATAGAATACAAACATCTTCACACTCTGACCAGTCCAAGAAGATCATGAATTTACTTCAACCAAGTTGAACATTCTTTAGCACTCAAATAGGCATAAGAAATTCCCCCCTAAGGCCTTAATTATGCAATGAAAGGGAAGGGGTAATACAGTAGGAATATGTGCAGTAAAAGCCTGAGACCCCTGCTCATGCCTTTTGCATCTGCTGAAGCCTGACCTCAAACTTAGATTTCCATTAATGATAAATCATAACTGTTCACACGCCTAACGGAATGCCTAGCTCGTGATGGAAGCTAAATTTGCATGGTCGTTTGATGGTCCAAGATCAAGCACTGCAGTTGTACCAAGGCCTGATCATCTTCCAGGAACTGTTTTTCAGAAAGATATCTGTAGAGGTAGACACTGCTTTGTTCCAAACCCTGGCAATCATAACTGCAATTCTCCTTTGTCAGAAGTTCCACAAACATCTCTATTTTCCAGATACAACAAATATTATTGGATCTGATGGCTCATTAAGCTCAAGCAGGAGAGCATTTTGCACTGTTGTGCTACTAACTGCAGAGCCTTCTCTTGCTTCATTTTTAGTTACTCAATAAATATGGTAGAGCAGCACATTTGTGGTATATGCTGTCTTCCAAATCCAAATTAGCCAAGCAAACTTTGTACCATGATAATCTTTGAGAATTAAATTAAGGCAGAAAGGAGGTGTGTTGACACAACCTTAAGGCAAGACTACAAAGATGCACTGTTGATTGTATTAAGTAAAAGCACACTGCTGCTGGTGATCTTTGCAAATTGTTACACAGAAAAAGCACTTTTTAGATCAATAGCTGTGTACCAGGTCCAACGGACTGTGTTGATTTGCTTCAGTAAAGAAACCACATCTGGAACCACAGCTGCAAGTGGAATCACTGCCTGATTATATTTAAGATAATCTACAGTAATTCTCTAAGATGCATCCATCTTCTTCAAAGTCCAACCAAGTGAATTAAATGAGGACACAATGGAAATCACCACCACTGCATATTTCAAGGTTTTGATATTGGCACTAGTCTGCAGTCTTCCTGGGGATGCAGTACTACTTTAGGTTCACCATCCTGGCACACACTGAAAGTTCCAGATACTCACACATGCCCTTTCTGCCAGAATAACCCTCACTTTAGGGGCATCTGGGTGCCTCAGCTGGTTAGGCATCTGACTCCTGATTTTGGCTTGGGTCATGATCTCAGGGTTGTAGGACTGAGCCCCACATCAGGCCCCAAGCTCAGCGTGGAGTCTGCTTATCCCTCTTCCTCTGCTCTTCCCCCTGCTCTCTCTCTCTCTCTCCTTGTCTCTCTCTCAAATAAATAAATAAAAATCCTTAAAAATAATAATAATAATAACCCTCACTTCATGAGTCAGGGCCAGTGTGTGGTATTTGACAGTTTCCATATAAGTGTGTTCCAATTATATACACAGATATTAAGGCAATACTCAACAGGGTGTTTTATGAACCCAGTGACGGGATAAGATTTGTCAAAAAATATCTTTGTTACTGCAGTATTGAGACTTCAGGCAGGTTTGCATAAACCTGCAGGTACATCATAAACTCCTGTGCCCTAAATACCTTGCTTGCTTCACCCTAGTCCTATCCCTGTGTCACTTGACCCATATCTCCACTTTGACTTATGGACTGCATTATCATTTTGGGACCCCATGGGTTAGCATACATTTGAGAACATGTTTAGTAATGTCTAAAAATTCTGGGTATTTTCTTTTCCCAGGTATATAGTTGCCCTGGTTAGTAGCTGCAGGTCCCTTTGGGGAAAGCTTAGAGAAAAATTAAGCATATACTTGTGACAATGTTTCAAGGTTTATTTTTAGGAGGACTTGGCCTCTAGATCTGTGAACTGGCTTAGTCTGGAATCTTGGTGACAGATCAGGGCCTTCTTTATGGTGACTTAAGTTTCTGGCCATCAGACCTGGAGTTTTATCTCCTTACAGTTTAAACAACAATTAATAAGGTGCCCATAACCTTTTACTCCTATGGATACCATAATAATTATTTATAATCAAAATATCCATGCAGGAAAAAACAGTATTCAATGCCACTTTGCCTCTGCTGCCTTCCACTAAGTCTGTCAAAGGCAATTGATCTTTCCCTTCTAGAATTCCAACATCCCCAGTGAATTCAGGAAGCCTATCTCAATGCCAGCATCTTCCATGATCACCTCTGGCTTATAGAAAACAATGAGCTCTGGGGTGTTCTACCTGTTAATATATTCTCAATGCCTAAATTAAGGAATGTCCTTTGGGCTCTCTCTGGGAATATAGTGTACATGTGTGGTGATGATGGCAGGGAGAGACTGATTGAAACAATCACATAGAAAGTCTACTGCAAAATATCTACTTCCATATGCCTTCTGATTCCTTCCTTGTTATTGTGCCACAGTAGTTCTGGAATTTTGACTTCATTGAATGCAGGCTACCATTAACTCAAAGTTTCAGTCAGTTAACCAAATTTGTAGAACTAATTCCAAATGCACAAATTAAAACACTACATCATGAATTTCTACCCAGTTTACCATATCAATAAATTCAGCCTTACCCTGTTATAAGTTTTCCCTCTCAGTCTAAAACTCTTAGGAACTATTCAATATAAATTAGCAAAATCTTACAATTATTCTGGAATATAAGCTATCTCATCCTGGATGAGACTTTATACTTGTTCCCATGTAGTATTCTGAAAGCTGATTCCAGTCATGGGTCTAGAGACAATAGGAGATGTCTGGGATGGGTCTTGGGAAGAATGGACGTCCCCTTACATGGCAAGTGTCCTGGACTAACTAATTACAGGAACATCAAGTATAAGAAGCCTACTGTAATACTGGGTCTGTTTTTAGTGAGGTTAACTCTAAAGCAAAAAGAAATAAGGGAATCTTTTTAGGGCTCTTTTGAGAGCCTTGGCTCTCTCTAATGGTGATTTGAAACAAGGGTTAAAGATATAAGTTTGTTATTTTCTTCCGTTAAGCTTCCCAGTGTAGCCATAAAAAGCCATCCCACTCCATAGTCTTTGTATTCATTATCATTGCCATACAAGTCAAGTTCGGTATCCATTTGATCCCTTCAATTTTTTACTTCACTAGATACTTCATCACAGGAATAGTTTAATTAATTGTGTGCCACTGCATACCATAAGCAAGGAGGTCATCACTACTTTCAAAACAAATAAACCAATGCCCAAATATCATCTTTGAGAGTGTGTTTCCAGGACCACATCTGGTACTAAGTATGCTGTCATGCAGCATGCTGTCAGGAAAACCAAAACCAAACCAAGTATTTCAACAGAGAGCAGATAGCATGGCAAACAGATTTCAGAGGCACTGAAGGACTAAAAAAGCACAAAAGGAACACTAATGTAGCAAGGACATAATTATAAAGAACAGCTACCACCTCTAAGGCTAGAAAAATAGAGGGGAAGGGTTGTGGCTATCAGGACCTAGAAGCTGATAGAAGGCACTGGGACCCAGAGCTCTGAATAGAGGCACTGTCCTGCTGGTGCTGATAGTTCTGGGTAGATATAATGGATGAAGCTGGTCTAAGAAAGCCAAAAGAAGCTTCTACTCAACTATTGCTAGGTGTATGCTGACAGGAACAGCAGACAGAGTATTACCCTCCTAATATCCACCTACTGGCAGAACCTAACAAGAAGCCAATCAGTAAAGAGGACTCTGCAGTCCTAGACCCTTACCACAAAGCAGAGTATGGGAAGGTAGCTTTACAGCCAAGAGACAACAGCTTGATAACCAGTATATTTTTCTATGAAAAAAAAAACAAAAACACAGAAAAGTTACATGGGGTCAGGAACTAGGTTTTAACCTCAGACACAGCTCTAATGAACTGTAAGAATTTTAGCAGGTAATTTCACCTTTCCAAGCCTCAGTTTCACTTAAAAAAATCATTGTAACAGTACCACCCATGTCTTCCTGGCAGGAAGCATAATGTAGGTGCAAGCACTCTGAATAAGTATAGAGTACTATATAATCATAAGCTTGTCTCACTATTATTATCCATACTAAATGGAGCCAGGAAAATAATAGATGAACGAAACTCATAGATAATCTTAAAATCTTCTTTTAGACAGCTTTATATTCTTTTCCATCTAACCAGTCTTTACAGGACACAGGTAAAATAGCTCAATAAGCTCCATGTCTAGTCTTCGACAGAGTTGCTAACAAGCAGAAATGTGAATCCAAGGACAGTACCAGGGAGAATGAGAGAGTATCAGGAGCTTAGCTAATTCTCCAAATGAATGGCCAGCCTGAGGAACTGAAACATGTTCAAAAACTATATACATTATCTGCTCCTCTCGAAAACTGAACTTAAAAATTTAACTACTGCCTACACAAATAGTAAAGATTACAGTAAAGAGTAGGCCAACATAAAACAAATAACAAAATTCAGAACAGGAAGCGTTTTGCTTTTGTTTTTGTTTTACATTGAGGTCACAAATAATTATTTGGAAAGGGAAGAGTTAATAGATAAATTGGTACATTTGATTTATACATTGATAAATAATGTTGCAAGTTAGAAAAACCACAAAATTTGGGGCACCTGGGTGGCACAGTCGGTTGAGCGTCCAACTCTTGGTTTCAGCTCAAGTCGTGATCTCAGGTTGTGATCTCAAGGGCTTGAGATCAAACCCCCTGTCGAGCTCCATGCTCAGCACAGAGTCTGCTTAAGACTTTCTCTCTCTCTCCCTCTGCCTCTCTGCCCCACACTCTCACTCTTCTATCTCTAAAATAAATAAATAAATCTTAAAAATGAAAAAGAAAACCACAAAATTAAATAATGAATACTATAGCGCTTATAAATGCCTATCCAAGACTTGAGTAATTGCCCACAAATCAGAGTTTCATTCTAGACTACATAGAATTAGCAGACTTGACTGTTATTATTTTAGAATTTTGAATGAAATGAACTCAAAATTAAAATGAAGAATCTCTCTAAAAGTATATGAGCACTTATTCAGCCAACAAATATTTACTATCTTCATAACAAACGCTAGGTTCTAAGGATACAAACACGAGGAAGAGTTCCGATATCTACACAAGTGCTGAGACCCAGCGTGAGAAGGTTCTAGGAAAGGATTTTTAAATATGACATTTAATCTGAATCTCAAAAAAAACTGGAGTTTGCAAATTAGAAAGCAGTAAAAGGGTGGTAAAGAGAAAGGCAGCCACATTGCAATGGCAGAGAGTCATGAAAGGCAGTCCCATACGAGGCAGATAATAATAAGTACTGCATTGCAGGACTTGGGGGTGCAAGGGTGGGAGTAGAGGGTACAGCAGTCAAAGGAGATAAAACTGGAGAAGCCAGAACCAATGCATGTAGGGATGTACTACAATGCCGAGGAGTTTGGACTTGATTCTGTTGGAAGCACGATCCTGAAGACATCTTTAACAGGGGATTGAAATGATCTAATGTATTAATTTACACACAACAGCTTCAATACTCAAATAGAATGTGAATTTGATTGGATAGAAACTGGGGTGGAAGAGAACTATTGCAGTCCCCAGGCAATAGATGACAAGGACCCAGGAGCAAAGTTGCGGAAGTGAGAATAAAGGAAAGGAGTCTGGTCTAGAGATGTTCTTCATATACACCAATAGGAGATGTATGTGAAAGAGGAAAGGCTGGAAAAGAATTTTGAGGTTTTTGACATTGGGAAATTAAGGGTGTAGAGAGTGGCAAAATCTTCCATTCAAATAGAGCAGGAGTCAGCAATTTTTTTTTCAGTAAAGGGCCAGATAGCTCAGGCTATTTTAAGCCTCTGAAAGCCAGACGGTCTTCATCACAACTACTCAGTTCTGCTTTTGTGGCACAAAAGCAGCCACAGGCAACACATGAACAACTAAGTGTGGCCGTGTTCCAATAAGACATTTTTATGGACACCGAAATTTGAATTTCATCTAATTTTCACACGTCATGAAATATTTTTTTTCATTTTCTCTTAAAGACGTGAAAACTATTCTTACCTTTGTGTAAGGCCATCTAAGAACAGGCAGTGGGCTAGATTTGTCCCAAGGACCATAATTTGTCAACCTCTACAGCAGAGAAAACATGGGAAGGAATAGCAGTCGGCCAAGTTTAAGGTGCTGTGGGACATCCTGGTGAGGGTGTACAGAGGCAGGTGTTCAGGTATGGACCTCAGTAAAGGAACTGTCCCAAATGCTCTAAAAACATTGTTCTTCGTGGTCATAAAGAACCAAAATTCTGTGAGAAGGCAAACACAATAGAGAAATGAAAGACCATATCCTACCCTAATGCTGCTTGCAAAGTACTTTTTAATTGCAGGTAAAGGAACATATGAGGATTTTATATTATCAAATCCAGACACTTATCTCTATAATAGGCAGTTAGAAGCCAAGGCCAACGAGCTAAAGCATTTATGACAGAACTTATAAAAGTAATGAAAGATGATAGAGTACAGGAACTGTCCAAGAAGCAAATAATGTTTCATCCTTTATGGGTGAAAGACAGAAATAAAGCTGGATTTAATTTTAGAAGAGGAATTTCATTTGTTCCTTGTCAAAAACACTGATGCAAAAGATAAATAGAAGTCATAGAAACCTCGTTCTTTGGCAATATGTAACACTACTGTGCAACATAATGCTTGTTAAGTAACATTCAAACCACTCATAAATGATCCTAAATAGGAATGGTTCACAATTCAATTTGATAAAGAAAGGATGACAGTGTCTTTGGTGCCTCACTGGGACAGCTTTTGGACATGTGCTGCCCTGCCTTTCACAGTCACAGTAATGAAAAGTAAATTTATCTTGAGGTTGCACCTCTTATTTGGTTAAGGCGCAGTATCTCTGGTCCACACTGGATTTTTAACAGATGAAATATTTCCTAAACCAAGTAATTTGATTCTGTGGAGATAGTAACCACAGGCAGTGTAATTAATTTCTTTTATATCTTCAACACAGTAAGAAAGTGGATCTCCCCTTTCTATCCATAAGACAAAGCCAGACACAAATCACCATGAAGAGCAAGGTGCAACGTGAAGATTAAGAAATCTCCTATAATGTTGTGGATCTGAGCTATTCATTGCCTCACAATAAAAGTGAAATGTTAAAAATCAATCTTTGAATACCACGTCCATTTCCAATGCAAAGTGGCCCAAACAAAAGAAGACATATTTAGTATTTTAACTTACACATTTCCCCCTTGTCAAAATCCTATGAAAAAAAATCCTTTGGACTCTGGGAAACAAACTGAGGGCTTCAGAGGGGAGGGGGTGGGGGGATTGGGATAGGCCGGTGATGGGCATTAAGGAGGGCACGTATTGCATGGTGCACTGGGTGTTATACGCAAATAATGAATCATGGAGCACTACATCAAAAACTAAGGATATACTGTATGGTGACTAACATAAATTAATAAAAAATTATTATTAAAAAAATCCTTTGATATAGTAACAAAATAGTGGTGATATATTCCTAGCAACTATTTTTCTAAAAAGTTGCAAATTCTTACATTAAAATTAAAATGCTTTGGTGATAGTCCCTAGAACTATGGCTCACAAAACTGTCATGTCTGTTCAAAATTACTTCTCTGCATGAGAATTACTGCCAAGTTAATTCCTTCTCAGTTATTCTTCTACAGAATAATAATATTGTTGATATTGACACTAAAAAGAACATTTTACCAGGTGAATTTCTACAAAGGGAAACCAGAGATAAAAACTGAATAGCTTTTCTAGTAAACAAGTATTAGTTCTAAAATCTTAAAGTAAAAATCTGTATGTGTTTTCTATTTCTAATAGTCATGAAGCATTTACCTAACCAATAGGAGATAAGCTTGTGATAAGGGGAAGATAATTAAAAACAAATAGAAACTATTTTCAAGTTTAAATTAGAAACCATGATAAAAACCCAGCTTTTTGTGCTAGACGGCCCAACAACTAGAAGTGAAAAAAAAGGCCAAAATCAGGATTTATTCTTCATATAACAGACCAAATATTTATTATATCTATTCTTACCATTCAAATTTAATTATTTTAATTATTTAATTATTTAAATTGGCTGAATGAACACCTTTATTACTGGTAGAGGGATAGCTTCAAAATACTTTCCTTGGGCTAAGAATGTAAGCAGGACATTCTACTGTAGGAAATAAACTTCAAAAATAAATCCTTACAACTGATGGGTATGATGTAATGAATATGGGCTTTGGAACAGTCTGAGCTGGGTCCAAAATCAGTATCTGTGGCCAATTAGCTACCAGTTCTTGGGAAAATTGCATTACTCTAAGAGATTATCAGATCTAAGTCTATCTAGCTTAACATCAGTCATCACCGGAAACCTATGTTATCCATCATTACCTAGACCTGTGGTTCTCAATTTATCACATTAGTGGTTCCCTTTATATAACAATAGTTCAGCACTCTGAAATATAATTCATCAATATTTTAAACTACATATTTTTCAAAAAATCAGTATAGTGTCCATATGATGTACTCAATATGCAAATGTATGGAAACTACTACTCTCCAAGACATGTTGGTATCAGATGCTTGTACCTATACAAAGAACCATCAATAAGATGACACAAATGCAGGTAGATATAGATATGAGCTATTGGCCTTAAATACTATGGAGGCCCTGCCATCAATGACTTGATTTTCCAAATAGTGAACAGCTCTTGGCAGAGTTTTGAACAAAACAAGGACGGTATTTCCTTAGATATACACAATACTTACATTCCCAGAAAACTGAGCATAGACCAAAACTATGCACAAATGACTTATGTTATGTAAATATATAAATTTATGTTTCTATTATTATAAGTAGATCCTTCACCTCTATTACTCTTCAGTTGGATGTTCAAAGATCATATGGAACATGGGTGGGAAAACATGTGACTGTGAAGAACTCACCCACATTGCAATGTATCTCATATCCCCGGTCTAATCACCTTCTAGTAATTTTTTCCCTCCTCTTCTACTCTTCCTTCCTGCACCACCCTCTCCCCCATCAATTCTTTACTCAACAGACAGAGTAATCCTTTTAAAAATGCTAATCACACTGTGTTACTTGGGCTAAACCCGCCAATGAGTTTCTGTCACATTCAGAATACAGTCCAAACTTTTTTGCATAGCCTTTAGACCCTGAATGATCCTGCCTGAGGCCAACCTCTGTGACCTCATTTCTACTGGTGTCTTTCTCGCTTCATGCTCCAGACACACTAGTGCTCTTGCTGGTCTTAAAGCTCATCAAACTTAGTCCAGACTTGGGCCCTTGTATCTGCAGTTCTCTCTGTGTAGAACACACCCACCTGACCCTTTCTCTGGCTCCTGTATCCTACTTGACTTCACCTGGATAGTGAATTTCCCAAAATGGAGGTTTGGTTCACTCTTTCAAATCATCCTCCTCTCCATCTTACCAAGTGGCATACCCAGTTGCTCAGGCTAAAATCTCTGACAATTTTCTTTTTCTTTCCAGCACTTCTATTCACCTAATAAATGAGTAAATCCTTTTAACTTTACGTCTAAAACGTATCCCAAATTTATCACAGCCACTGCTACTATTCCCATCTGAGCCACTATCATCTCTCACCTACACCATTTCAGAGCCCACCTAACTGCTCATTTATGCTTCCATTCTTACCCTCTATAATCCTTTTTCCACACAGCATCCAAAGAGATCTTCAAAAAGATAGAGCAGATCATGTAACTCCCCCTTTCAAGCTTTCCGCTGACATCTTTCATGCTTAGAATAGAACCAAACTCGGTACCACAGTCTACAAGGGCTTTGATAAGCTGATCGTCTAGCCTCACCATTCACCTCTCTTCCTCTTGCTCTTTATGCTACTGGCCTTCTTCCTGGTAAAAGAACAAGTCATACTCATTCCTACCCTAGGACTTTTGCTCTATCACAGAACTATATGCCTGGAAATTAGTACAACACATATTTGTATGACTGGCTTCCTCTTATCATACAGGCGTCATTTAAAATGTCACAACCTCAGAGAGATCTTTCTTGACTTACCAGGCCTAAAGAAATGCCCACTTACTCTGTCTCACTATATCTTTCTTTATTTTAATCATAGAATTGATCAATATGTGACATTTTTTAGTTTAATTGGTTATTTATTTATTATTATTATTATTTAATACCAAAGGGGGCACCAAGAAAAAAAGGACCTTGATGAAATTAGCCACAAGTCTGTACACAATGCTTGAATTGCCATTAGTCAGAGTGAACACTGAAAAAAAAATCCGCTGAATGAATAAATTAATGAGTAGTTCAGTATTCCAAACAGATTTCCTGAAGAAAATTCCTTAACTTTATGATTTTCAAACTATACAATGTGCATCACCAGAAAACATGAGTTTGTTTGCCAAATAGCTCAAACCACTGGAAAATGTGGCATATCTTCCTGAAACATCAGTTTTGTGTGAAAGTAATTTAAAACAATACATTTATATAAAAATAGATAAGAATATGTAATGAATTAGAGTATACCACTTACATGAATTTTTAATATAAAACAAAAATTCTGTGAAACCTCATGATTTTAGCAATTGCTTAGCACTGTGATCCTAAATCCCCTGATATATGATGTTATTCTCCCCAGTTTTAAGGAGTACACTGATGTAAAAAACAAAATTAAGAAGCAAAGGAATGATTCCATGAATGATAATTAGAGCAAACAGTTGAGAATGGAGATTTTAATTTAGGCTCCTTTTTAATGCTCTATTTTTAAAATATCACCAGAGAGATAAGCAAAGTTTCCTATATGTTGGGTAATTTCCATTGTTCTGAATCTTAGATTTGTGAGGGCTTTTTTTTTTTTTCCTGTTACAGAAAAGCTCTGAGTGCTGCTACTTCCTGTCAGTGGCGGCACCAAATACTTGGCATATTAGAGGTCAAGCTAGAAGACCAGTATCAAGACATGCCCACAATTCATTAGCAAAAAAAGCCAAAGTGGTCTCACATCTACCTAGTCCTAAGAAAACTAAGAGGTAAGGGTCATCAACTAGCAAAGCGGTTAAATCTGATGATGACTATCTGATAAGTAGGAATAAATAGGTGTTCAACAAGCATTTAGATCAGCAGTAAATTGTAACTCCCACTAAAGCAATGATGACATCTAGGAAGAAAACATCATCACAATAATAATCTTGCTCCACAAACTGCATTCTGTAATACAGTAAGAACAAAACCTGGCATTGAAAACTATTGCTATCAACCTCTAACAGTGTGACTTTGACCAAAGCACTGACCTCAGTTTCATCATCTGTGATTTAGAGATAATAATACGTGGCTCCTAAGAAGACTGGGAAGATAGCATGAGACAGTTTACACCACAGACGTAGCAGACACCAAGCCCTTAAATTGCAGCTATTATTGTTATAGAATAATGCACCTACTGTTACAAAAATTAAAAGTATCCTATTCTAATCCTAGATTTAATATAAAAGGAAGTTTGGTTTAAATATTAGCAATGAATATTTCATGTTTTTTCTAGAAGAAATTGTTTTAATAAAAGTTGATACCCTAGTTCTGCCAGACATCTAAAATTATATCCAATACTTTAAAAAGTTTAAGCCCTCTAATACTTGGTTTTAAAGTAGTAATGTATTCAGAGATTTTCTTTGCCAAGTAGACTGAATAATCAACACAATCCCAAATCCTGTCTTAAAGTATTCATTTTTAACTTAATTTAGCACTTATTTTATACTGTATTCTCATTTTCTTCAACTTTTTTTCATGTGTCTATCTCTAAGAAGTTAGCAAGCTACCTGAAGGCAGAGACTAGTTTGTGTGACCGCTTTATACGAGTTTCTAGTTACACTGTGGTGAGGTATGGGTTGGCATATGGATGGGAGTGAGGTGAATTTTAGAAGTGTCTTACATTGATCAATTATAACATTATGAACTCCTCTACTTTTTTTCTTGATGGAATGTACAATAATCAAATTATGAATCAAATATCACCCTATGAAGAAAATAGACAAGTGTTACTATAACTTGTTTAAGTAGGAATGAAATATTAAGGATTCAGTTTCATGGTTTCTCCAATTTGACATGGTGCTAGGGCTAGGTCCAGACTAAATTTTTTAGAAGAGCTTTTTTCTCCACTATATTTCAGGTTGAAAAAAGAAATGACATCCCCAAAAATGTCATCCAGTAGTTCCCCCAGGACCATCCTGCTTTATTTTCTTTTGGGACATACAAAGCTTGCTTTCCCAAAGAAAGCTGTGGTTCTTTGACAAGCTCCCATGGCATGGATGACAAAGGACAATTCAAACTTCCCTCATGTGCATGTAATGGCACCTGATCACAGAGACAACCCTACACCTATGCTTGGGAGAGAGTGGAGTCACGGTTTTTCAACAGCATGGGCATTTTCATAACCTGCAGCTTGAGGAAATGACCTACAGGAGTACATTTGGTTTACCCCAAAATGTCCCAGGAGTGACAAGCCATCATGAGGGTCCCCATTAATCAGGGCTTGCTGGTAGATTCATTGCGTATTTGGTAAAAAAGACACTGCTGTTTTCAGAAAATCGTTTTTACAAACTTAATCTTGACTTGAACCTTCTTTCATAGAACACTGAGTTTTCCAAAGGTACATATTTTCCATTACATATTGAATGATTTCATGAGTAAAAGGAACCATAAGAGGGGTGACCATGTATTTTGTTGTCCAAACTGGCACACTTTTGAAAGCAAACAGGGAAACTATTAATAATTATTCCAAACATAGGGAAAGAAGTCATGCATTTATCGCAGGAGAAAAATAGTTTAAAGCAGGCATATACTCATTTATGCAAACTTGAAGACTAAAACTTGAAAACTGCAGGAAGAAAAAGATTTTCTGTGATGGAGGAAGAGTGATAATGAGGTATAAGAGTTGAAGGAAAGAAAATAGCGAAAGAAAATAATAATTATCCATGGCTTGCTTTGGGTCAAGCTTTTAAACAATAAAAACTCCAACAATAAAGTAAAGTAGTGATAATATGTTAGACAACACTCTGTGACACGGTCATTAGTCCCGTTTTTTAGATAAGAAAACCAACATTAAAAAGGTTAACTTTCTTGCCAAAGACACCTAGATAAAAAAGTCAGGACTTGGATTCAAATAATGTGCCAGCTCATTAAATTTCTTCCAAGGTCACTCTGATTTCACCCCCATCTCATTCTTTTCTCAAAGCTCCTTCTAAATATTTAATCAAGATGCCTGACCTAGGCTTGTTGGAAACCTTAGCTTACTGGTAAGGAGCTTCAGTGACTTATCCCTCACATCACCTACAGGCTCTGTTTTGTCCAAGGGTGGTTTGTTCAAATCCCCTTCTCTCCTATCCAATTCATTTAGCATGGGTCATCTCATCCTCCAAAGCAACTTATGCCCCCAGCATCCCTTCTGCCATACTTGTCCTTCTTTCAACTTGGCCTGAGAGGTTATCATCATTCTTTTCCAAACAGCATGAAAATCTATGAACTACACGGGCACACAAATGATGCAGGGAGTCAGGCTAACATAAATCACTCCTTCAATAGGAGCACACTGAGAGGCAACTATGGGGGATTTTCCTACAGTATTATATGAGAAAGTTCAAGTGGCAGTATTCTAGATGAGAGGCCAAGAAAACTAAGGAAGGATGAGGTTGTATAGCAAAGGCACATATAAGCCCTCCTTGAGCTCTTTCCTAGGAAGTCTTGTTCTAATAATCAGAAAGAAACAATCTTCTGAAGCTAGTCATTGACTATTATATTCATGTAGACCATATTCTAAAGGCAAATACCCACAAAACAAGACTTTTCTCCATTCCACCTACTTCCCTCCAACCCTGTCACCAGCACCCTAGTGCAAGCCACTGCCATCTCTCATTGGTGGCACAATAACTTTTCAGTGGTCTCCAGGCTTCCACTCTTGCTTCCTTATGGTGGTTAATTCTCTACCCAGCAGCCAGAGTATTTTTAAAATATGCTCCTCAGATCATGTCCCTCTCTTTTTTTTTTTTTTTTTGAGATTTTATTTATTTATTTGCAATAGAAGGAAATAGCCAGCAAGAGAGGGAACACAAGCAGGGGGAGTAGGAGAAGAAGAAGCAGGCTCCCAGCAGAGGAGCCTGATGCGGGCTCGATACCAGAACACCAGGATCATGCCCCGAGCCAAAGGCAGACGCTTAACGACTGAGCCACCCAGGTGCCCCATGTCACTCTCTTATGTAACTCCCTCCCTTATATCCCATAGCAACTTAGTATAAAATCTGAACTCCTCTTATTGGCTTACAATCACCAACAGGACATTACAAGCCCTTCCTAACAACTTCTCATACTCTCCTTCTTTCCTACTCTAGCTCCCCTGCCCCTCCTCCAGTGCCTGGAACGTGCCAGCCTAGTCCTGGCCTCGGGGCCTATGTGCTTACTATTCCGGTTGACTGAAATGGTATGTCCCCAGATCTTTTCTTTGCTGATGCATCTTGTCACTCAAACCTAGATTTGAAGGTAACCGCCTCTAAAAGACCAACCTTAGCCTGAAGAGCACCCACTCTGTTACTCAAGCATAGTTATCTTGACATAGCATTGCTACTTTCTGTTGGCTTATTTACCTGTTTTGTAGTTGTTTACTGCCTGTCTCCCCTACTAAAAATGTAAACTACACCAGATTAGAGAATATGCCCATCTTACTCACCACTATACCCCTTGTGTCTAGAAGAACACTGATATGTAATAGGACTCAGAAAGCATTTGGTGAACAAATAAATAAATTAGTCAACCAATTTATTTATGAATTTTTGCTTTACCTTTATATGATAATTATAGTGGATAAAAAAATTTTAATTCCTACTTTGCAAGTTAAAAACGTGTATTTGGCAGCAAAGATCTTTTTCTTATAATTATATATGATTTTAAAAAGTATGGTCAAGTTGTGAAAATTCCTTGGTTATATTTTGTGGGGGTGACCTCAAAAAAGTTCCAGAAACAACTCACAGAAACTACAAACCCTTGCATAAACATATCATAAAAAACTCGTGAGGCCTGTAATTTAGGCTTGGCCCTCCACCAAGGCTGTGACCAACCTTGGTTTAGGAAGTTTCTGATAACATGGCATCAATTATAGGATACAAAATCCTGCCTCTATAATGTTGTTGTATGTTCCCCCAGTTGAACAATTTCATATAATGCAAGGTCAGAACACCTTAACTCTAGAGAGTTAAGACTTCATTGATGGCACAGAACAGGTTAAATGACAAGACTGAGTATTTGCTTACCAATAAAATGTTTGTTTAATTAAAAAAAAAACTTACTGAAAAGTTAGGAGGCATTTTTCTTAAGGAGTATACCCTATCCTCCAATAGGGTTGGAAAAACACTAGGGCTGAATGAGCCAGATGTCACCCCAATCCATTAGAGTCACAGTCAAGTGACTCTCCCAATTGTTAACTAAAAAGAAGTCTCTGGAGAAAAGGAATAAGTCACTCCTTGAGGAAACCTTGTTCAAATATGGATGCATGGCAAAGAAGCAATGCAAGAGCTTGAGAACAGAGACTCATCCAAGCTGGGAAAAGAAAGTCAGAAAGCCAGGAGCAACAGCACCAGAAGTGGGTTCAAGCCCAGGGGCTGCATATGACCCCCAGGAAACCTCAAAGGGAAGCATCAGGCCACTGATGTTGACACAGCTGTCACAAATAGGTCAGTAAAACACAAGTATAAAAGGTGAAATATCGATAAGCAGAAATGGCCAAGGTTATTTATTTCCCAAACACGTTGTCAAAAATTCCAGCATATAGAAGGTAAACCACACACAGTTTTCACAATAAGAGGGTTTTTTTTTGTTCCAAATCCACTCCATCATATTTGATCATACTGACACTTCTTGGCTTAACTAAAATTATTTTTGTCTGAACTTATATGTAACATTTCAGCATATGCTGAAATGTTTGTTGATCTACTTAATTCCCTGCATTCATTAGTATTCTCCCTTTTCTTGTTCTGTGTTATATATAGTGACATTGAAAACTACTCCTGTTCAATCACCAATATTTACTCCTTCTGAAAATATTAATCACAGGTGTCTTCCAAATCAAAGCAACCAACATGTACAATAATTGATTTTAAGATATAAGGAAGACAGCAAAGCTGTGCCAGAGAAGAATAAATAGCTCACCAAATTCCCTTGTGCATTGTATGTATATTCCATTTATTGAGTAATAGACTCTCTGTTGCATCTACTGTCTTTAGTGTTCAAACAAGGTTTCTAAGCTGGGAGAAACTACTAAACAAGATAATCAGGTTTTAGGTTTAAAAAATAACCTAAATCCTTCTCATTCTTCTGACAGATTTTAGCAAGGGACTCAGTAATAATTACCAACTTTGGAAAGCCTGCCACAGGGAGATGAGTCTAGATTGCTTTATTAAAATAATCCAATCTTCTTTCTCAAAATACCCGCATTACTCTATAACAGGAGGAAAGAATCTGAAAAAAGAATTAAAGGAAGGGGAGAAAATTCACATTTACCTAGGCTTATTATGCACTGTTAGTAAGGTGACAATAAGCCCTGATTTGCCTGGCATAAATCTGTTCTATGCCTGTTGTCCCAGTGTAATTATTAACAGTATCGTCCCTTTTTGCTCTCAAAAATGTTGCAATTTAGGCAGTAAATTATATGGTTACCCTGTGTGTTATGTAGCAAGCACTATGTTCATGATGGATCCATAGATCAAAAGAGAGAGAGGGGGGAGAGGGAGAGAGAAAAAGATGTTTCTTTCTATCCTACCCCGTTGCCCAAAGCAGACCGGTATGAACTAACCTGTATTAGCGTGTTCCTTCTGAATGGACTTGGCCAATCAGAGGTACTAGCAGGAAATGGGAGAGTGGGAATAAAGAGAAGTCAGGATATTTATTCCCTGATCTCACTCCCTGCCTGGCTATGGTCTAGCTATATCCCTCTACCACAGGCCACAGCTCCAGATGCCTCTCTCCTACAGCAGAGCACTATTTCTGGGTTCTGCAAACTCTTTACTCTCCTTGTTCCTTCAGACCTAGGTATAGCAATGGCTCCCCCCTGTTGCTAGTCCCAGGATGCTTCATAAGACCTTGTAGATATCCTTTAACCTTGTAAAATACTCTCATTTTCCTGTTAGAGCGTACCCTGTATTTTCCTCTAACAAGCTGACCGGAGGAATTTTTTTTCTCTCTCTTCATCTACACAGAAATCCTACCTTTATAGAAAGCACATGGATTTTACTTGAAAAAAAAAATAAGGCTCAGAGAAGCTACTTTATTTTTCCAGCTAGTACATGATAGAAGAGATTCAAATCTGGGTGCCCCTGATTCTGAAAGCTCTGGGTTATTCTCCTGTATCAAGTTAGTCAAGCTATGTACTCCCTTCCTAGATTAGATAATGAAGGATTCAACAAGCTCTTTATAATTCCAATGATATACAAACATATACTTATTCAATGACTACTTTTTAAAAAAGTGAACAGTGTGAATTAGGTACTATGCTAATTGGGGAAAGCACTAGGAGAAGTCAAAAGAAAGGCCATGGGGGGGGAAGGTACCTTGAAATATTAATTGATGTCAGTTTTAAAATGTGACAATACAGCAGACAAGAGCTTCTTTAGAAGGATGTGCCTGAAGCAATAATCCAGTTCTGCAATATTTATTGATTACATTCTGATACACTGAAATCTTGGCTGTTAGCTGTGTCCTAACAAGGAAAATCTATGTCCAATTTCAAGTTAGTTTCTCAATAAGGCTGTCAGATGAGGAGCTGGATAAGAACAGGACCTATATTTCCCCTTCTCTAGCATGGGTTCCTTCCATTATAAGAATGACTTCTCTCTTGATGAGTGCCAAAGTCTTAAAGTTAAAAGAAGATAAATCCAGGGGGCCTGGGTTGATCAGTCAGTTGGGCATCTGACTCTTGGTTTTGGCCCAGGTCATTATCTCATGGGTCATGGGACTGGCCCCACGTTGGGCTCCATGTTCAGTGGGGAGTCTGCTTGAAGATTTTCTTCCTCTGACCCTCCCCCACTCACTCTCTCTCAAAAATAAATAAATAAATAAATCCATTTATCCAATTTGAACGCAATACACTAAGTTCAAACATCATATACTTTCTATCAGACTTTTCGCCTGCTGTGCCCATACTTTTCAGGCACTTAACGACCTTTAACTATACTTCCCAGTTCTGTTGGGAAACTTTGGATCTAAACAGATGAGTTTGGACAAGGAGAGGAGGACATAATAGTGGAAACAACAACCTAGGATATTGTGGTAATACTGTGGTAATCGCAAAAAAATGAGAATCACATTTACTGAGATATATAATAGAAGAGACCACACTTACTAAAAAAGTTGAGTTACCCATAAGAAATGCAAAGGAATTTATGACATATAATGAATCATTAGGCTTACATTGGGGTTATTAATTATGTTAATATTATTAAAAAGTTTATATTTCTATTTTCAAGTTTCTGAATAATAAGTTTTCTTCATTTTAAAAATGTCAGATCCCAGAGAATCTATCCGCTTAGTATGCTCTATATTTTGAAGATACCCTTTTACACACAGAACTATG
Source organism: Ailuropoda melanoleuca (assembly GCF_002007445.2). Classification (NCBI taxonomy): domain Eukaryota; kingdom Metazoa; phylum Chordata; class Mammalia; order Carnivora; family Ursidae; genus Ailuropoda; species Ailuropoda melanoleuca. The sequence continues at coordinate 148,638,000 of NC_048218.1, read as the reverse complement.
CCAAAGTAAGCAAGGGTCCCTATCCAAGATGCCAGGAAGAAACAAGTCATAGTGTGCATTTCATAATGAGTACAAAGAGCGACATCAGTTTTCAAGCATAGAATCTTTAAATTTCTTGACATAAAAAACGTTAGGCTAAGATTCTCTTAACCCACTTATTTGACATCAAATTAACTATTCACATACTTGTACCATTTGGAGAAAAAAGACAACAATGATTCTGATTTCATAGTTGTAGAGAAATGAAATTTCATTTATGTGTATTAAACCTGACCAATAGGCTTACTTCCAGAAAGAAAGAATTGTCAGAATGTGTCAGCAGAGAGGTATCTGTATCCATAATAATGATACTAGCTAATATTGAACATTCACCATGAGCCAGCACTCGACCAGATGAGATACAGATATCACCATATTTCTCCTCAAAAATGTCATCAAGGTTATTGTCTCTATTTCACAAAGAAGAAATGGATGGTCAGTGCAGTTATTTCACTTGCCCAAGGTCACTCTGCTCCTAAGAAGAAATGCCGGTATTTAAACTCATTTCTCTCTGATTCTGTGTCCATGCATTTTGAGGGGAAATGCCCAGAGACATAAATTTGACAGAAACAAGAACCATGTTTCTATGGTTAGAAAAATGCAGCTAAAATGATGTTTCAATACATCATTTTTCCCAACCAAATGTCTTCATGGTGACTTTTAACAAGTTAAAATCAAATGATGAAATGAATAACACTAGATGTAAAATTAATCTCCCTTGATATGAAAAGATTTGATGAAATTTGGATTCCCCATCTCCCCATTCTAGCACTCCTCTTCCTCGGAGTCCTTTTCTCCTTGTTTTTCCCCTGGCTACAGAAATACCTCTATTGGCATCTCTACTGGCTCACTCTGACAGTGCTCAATCCTCTAAAATCCAGACCAACACCATCACCCAGACCTACCTCTTCATAGTTTACCTGTATGATATCCTCAGCACCTGAGCACTGATGGATCACATACTGTGTAATCTACCTGAATGAGCACTAGCGTGAGGGGTATTTTAACATATAGTATAACTTTAAGTCAAAGAAGGGGGCTCTTTTTTGAGCCGGAGAGACTTACTTAGCACTTCCCAAACCATATCATTTTGATAGTGATTTACTTTGTCTTCATGGAATACCTTGCCAAATAGTGCAAGTTCTTGCCTGTTTTTTCTCATTCAAACAACTTCTTATATGCAGCAAAATCAGCATAATGTGTTTACCATAACATGTAAGTCAGGATAAAGTGCGGCATTATTGGCCAAAAGTACAATAATGACGTGAATGACATAAGTTCAAGTTTATCATAAAATTAAGCTGATTTGAAGGAATCTTGTTTTGAGCTACATGTGGTATTCCTGACACAGCAGTGTTCCCATAAATCTCTTCTCTTTTTTGATTTAACAAGATTAACACTAAAGGCAAGCGAATGAGAGAAATGAGTTTAAACACTAAAGTCAGATAATGCCACTTGTCTCTTTGCCATTAGCACATTCATGCGGCTGACATTCTTTGGTTTTCCTCTTACTTACTTATCAGAGCAGGACTCTAATTCTCATATGAGCAATGGCATAAAGAAATTATAGTTTTTCTATGTGCAGATGACCATCTATTCTGTCAGATCTCTCCAATGGTCCTACGATACAGCCAGGCACTTTTCTAATATTATTTTCCCAAAGCTCATATCCAAGTGTAACAAATACACCTGATATTTTCTACATTATTTGCATGTAATTTGCTTATGCCTAAACAGACTATGATTTTGAAGAGTACAAATCCAATTTAAGTTTTCCTGACCTACCACAGTGAATGATAACGGTGCTTTCCGAGTTTTGACAGCAGCACAGAATTTTCATTAGATGTAAGTAGAAAACACCAAACACTTGAGGAATGAAACATATTCTAAATGCAAACTAGAAGCAGGAAGCTTGTAGGAATAAAATATCAAGCGTATGCACTAAACTTAACATAATACCTAACAAGGAGCTTCAGAAGTACCTAAACAAATACTGAATTAAACAATGGCTCTTCTTGATTGAGATGGGAGAGGGTAAAGGGTGCATTATTTATTTTAAGAAGCCAGGAATGCCTCACTACCTCTAACATACCCAATAAAAAATGACTCCTTCAGTTTAGAATAAAATAAGCTGTTAAAAGTAAATAAGCTTGATAAAGGAAACCCACTGAGAGTTATCAGTTTATTAAACCTTTTTGTGAATGAGTTTAATGGAGCATTACCAAAGCACAGGATTTGAAGGAAACAGGCAAAAACTGCTCCTGGGAGAAAACCCAGGGCCACTGGCCAGAGAGGGAAGAGACAAGAGAGAAGGATAAGGAACCAGACGATAAAGTTCCCCCCCTTCAGCACCGCACAGAAGAAACCCCAAATACACTTAATACTGTTAGACAAAGCAACACAGTGAATTTGAGTCTTTTAAAACTCACATTCTAGATTACCTACACTCCAAATCAAATCCACCTATTATTTTTGTTGGAAGATATTTAAACAACATAGCAAATACATTCCATGGAAGATTCAAATGTCACTGAGGGGACAAAATTAATAGCTTTCAAAGAGGTAGGCAAAATGGTTCCAGAGGAATATAATAAACAGCATAGGAGACACTGGATATTGAAAGAAGTGATTTGGAATTTTCTTCTCACGGTGACAAAAGTAAGCATTAGAATACAACTAATGATTAGGTCTGGTTTGTTCTTTAAAGTGAAACTTCTTCACACACATGCAATCTCTTCGCACAGTCACAGATCTGTAAGTATGCTAGGTTGTTAGTAAGACAAAAACAAAGCTCTGAACACCTAGGATCTCTAGTGCTTCTTACTAGGAAGCCTAGATTTTTCTCTTGTATTGTGATCAGCAGTCTCTTTTTCCAACATACAAACCATCTTGAGACATACTGAAGGGAATAAGATTAAGAATTAATAAAATCAGAGTAGAGCCTGAGAGAAAACAGTCAAAAAAGCAGAAAGACTGGACCTAACCTTTGGCATCCCAGTCTTACATATCAAAGGCCAAGTTTCAAAGCCAGGATACCAGTCAAATGTCTTCCTGAAAATGAGTCCGGGTGTGAGGGAACATAGACACACTATAGTGGTGATCACAGCTAATGGCAAAGGTGTCCTAAGCAGAAATAAGAAATTAACAAGCCCAGAAATGGCCAGATCTACAGATCTGGAAACCGCTTCCTGAAAAGTCAAACCGTGAGCCTCACTAGAGGCACTTCACCATTACTAATCCAGCCCATGTTTTCAGCACATTTACCAGGAATCTCCTTCACATGTCTGCTACACCAAGCTAAACTGTTCACTGTTCTCTAAACATGATCCAGTTCTTTCATCTCTCTGTACTTGGAAGCCTGCACCCCACCAAATTTCTACTTCCAAACCCTATCTGAACTTTAGGATGTCACTCACATGACATCTCTATAAATATCAATCACAATAGAAATAAGCTCACTTAGCTGAATTCTCAGGATAATTATTATTTTCTACCACAGTCTTTCTTCTTTTCTGGAACACCGTGTATTTCTCATTATCTCTATTAATCTTTAAATTCCTTTGGAGTAGATTTTTCATACTAAATATCACAGTGCCTTGCACACAACACATGTCAATAAATACTAGTTAAATGAATGAGTAAGTGAATGAATGACAAGTTAGGATCGTCTATAGAAAGAAAAAGAGATCAAGGAGCCAGGAAAAAACAGGTTGTCACTTTTTTTCTAATTAAAAGAGCTTAAGGATTTAGGGAATATAAAAGGCAAATCCAGAAATGATCTTGTTAGTTGTAGCCTCTTACTGGAAGAATATAAGCCATATTGATGCATTTCTTTTTTCTGCCAACTACTATAATACTGCAGTCATCTGATCTATTTCTGTCTAAGAATCCTAAATTATAATGACAAATATCTTAGAATATTAGATCTTGGGAAACTTTGGACATGTAGTCCTGCTCCTTTCTTCAAGGACAAGGGGCCAGTAGCTGAATGAGGAGTAGAGCCCAGATTCCTTGAATTGAAATCAAGAGCTCTTTTTGCTCTAACAAGCTGCCTCATGGTAAATCCATCTTTACTGATGTCTGAAAATATTCAACATCACATTCTAATGACCTGAACTATAAAAAAGGTTAATAGTGTGTGCATTCCATCAAATAGCATATTTTGTGCTACATTTTGAAGAGGCATCACTCATCCTTTATAAATGCTACGATTTCTTCTGACTACTGGTCAATACTTCTGTTTATTCCTGTCCAGAGTCTAGTCGGTGGGTACTCATTTCCATTAAGCACCGGGGCATAAGACAATGTTTCAATTTTGTATCTATGTTGATCCCACTGACGTATTTCAAATGCAAATTTTTTCCCAATGGAATAAGAGCATAAGAGTAGGGGAGGAAAGTCTTGCCTCTTATTTTTATGATCTCTTATATAGACTAAAGACATTTGCTAAAGTGAAGGTAATCTCTTATAAGTATTCCAAAGTCTTTATTAAACATTGAAATATAGTCATTGAATCACTCTGCTAGTACTGTAAAGAATTTCCAGAGGAATGCAACCCCAAATCCAGTTGTATATCAGAATCTTACAGGATTCTTTTTAAAAACACATATTTTGGGGTGCCTGGGTGGCTCAGTCAGTTAAACATCTGACTCTTGATTTCGGCTCAGGTATAGATCTCAGGGTCTTGGGATCGAGCCCTACGTCGGGCTCTCCTGGACACAGAGTCTGGTTGGGAATCTCTCTCTCCCTTTCTCTCTGCCCCTCCCCCCACTCACACACTCTCTCTCTCTCTAAATAAATTAATAAAACCTTAAAAATTAATAAGTAAAAACATGGATTCCTGATCTCAGCTAAAACCAATAATGTTAGAATGCATCTCCTGACCACCAACCTAGGAACCTGATCCTGAGGAGGTTCTGATGCAAAGTTAGGTTAGGGAATTGGTACTTCAAAGACCCTCACCTCTTACAGAAATCTGAATTCTCTTCCCACCTGTGCATTTCCACTGAGATTTTGCTTTCGTTGCGCCAGCCACCCTGGCTGGGAGCTGCTCATTCTCACATGCCCACCCCAAGTATCCAAGTGGATTTTAATGTCCCTGTGTTTGGTTTAGGCCTTAGACTCAGACTTCTGCCTCTCCCCAGGATCCTGAGTAACCACACTCCACCCTCATTACCTGTTCTGCCCCTTGCTGCCCTTTCAGTGAGGTAGTCTCACCCTCTACAGCTGAAGGTGATCACCACCTTTACCCCATGACATACAGATAACCCTGCTGCTGGCATATTCACCCATGACTCCCACTCTCCTCCTCCTGCTTCTTCCCTCTGGCTACTGATAACCATCTCCAGGATTCTTCCTGGTTTGGGATATCAACTTTCAGGTTTCCAGAAAAGACACATAGCTTCTACCAGGCTCACTGCAATGAATGAGGCATATACCTAGATGAGCTACTCCAGCCTCCCAGGAGTAGGAGATTGACCCAAAGTGGGTGAGGTGGATCAGAGAATGTCTCCAAACCATCTAGGACCCAGCCTTGACACAGTACTGATGTTTCTCAAGGCTTGCAACCTCCTTGAATTAACAATCACAAACTTCTTAACCTAGTAAGATAATTAAGATTGCATGTTTCCATTCATTTTACATTATGAAATTAAAATCCTTAGATATGACTGTTAATACTGAAGAAATGCCTCACCTCATGTAATTGCCCTTCACAAACCACATCCCTCTCAGAAGTCCTGTGATCTTACTGTCTAGTCATGGAGACTCATGGTCTGCTGATCCAGTGTAGATGAGGACAATGACACTACCCAACCTGATGAGCTTTCCCCACTCTGGGTAGTTTTATTAAATGTCATATTAAAACATATGTCACAGGTATACATTACAACAAATGTAAGGTCCCTTTGATCTCTGGGAAGCTAAAGCAATTCACATCACCGATAAAGTTATCTCAAAATATCTCAAAATCACTTAATTTTCAACAAAGAAATACTAATCAATTTCAGTTGAAATTTGGTATTTCTGGGTCATATTATCTTTTTTTTTAATGATTTTTTTATTATATTATTTTAGTCACCATACAGTGCATCCCTGGTTTCTGATGTAAAGTTCGATGATTCATTAGTTGTGCATAATACCCAGTGCACCATGCAATACGTGTCCTCCTTACTACCCATCACCAGTCTATCCCATTCCCCCACC